>NC_062531.1:22164626-22269626 GCF_022655615.1 Tachysurus fulvidraco | reverse complement strand
AAAAATGTAGTGATTGATCCAATCAACAGTATGCAGCTGTGCGTGGAAGGAAGTCCAGAGAGACTTCAGTTTGGATGATAAACACACATGGCTGACTTCAGGTTTGGACTCTCATCACAGTAGTGGGATTGGAAGAGAAAGGACACATTATAAAATCATTAGCACCCATTAAAAGCAAGCATATAGAAGGACGTCTTTTGGAAATTAGGCAAGTGTCTGCAAGAGCAGTTATTCGGGGTAATAAGAGGAGGCAGGGGAGGTCTGGAGGCTGAACGAGGTGTGCCTTGGCGTGGAATGGATGGAGATTTTGGGTAGCTTTAAAAGCGACTCTGTGTGCCACTGGTAAGTGCTCAATTGGCTGGTTGTGGGACTGACGCCTCACTCGTGCCAAGCGACTGAGAGTGAGCAAACGTTAAAGCATAACGAAGCAAAGGAAATGATTCAATTTGAAAGAGCACAGCTTTCAGGTCAAGGCTTTCCTAGCCTGCATTGCAGAATATTTAGTAACATGATGACGGAAAATGCTTACAGAACTCAGGCTGGAGGTGTGGGTCAATAGGCTTTATGCTCTGGTTGAGTGAGTAGGTGTTTTGCTAGATAGAGCTCTGCACCTTCCAGTGAAAGCACAGAGTCTGATCTTCAACCGCAGGTTTATTTTCTTAGACAGAGATCTAGGTATGAGTCCAGTACCCACATCAACATGCAGGGAAGCTTGCCGTTGTCGGTCACGTAGACACGGATGAGATTGCAGAATTGGCTGGCTTTAAGGGTTTACCAAAGGAGATGTTTTAACACATAGGGGTATTCCAACAGATTACCAATTTTAACGTTTTCTTTGTTCATTTCAGTTTCATTTTAAAACCCTTGTGGTGGAAAGTCTGTGTACATCTCGATCATTCACATTTCACCCTAAACACCATACAAAAGAGAAATAACTAAATTGTCATTACAATGAGGTGTGAGTACAATCACTAACGATTGTAGTTACGGATCGATAACCACGGGTAGCTACGCGTTTATTAAAAAATATCAAGTAATGACTGTAAATGGGGAAGATAGGATTTTCCAGGTGATGAAATTGAATAATACTGTATACGAATCACCCAAAATTTTATCTCTGTATTTTATAATCCATACATTTTTATTATCCATATATAAGTTTATAGTATATTCTATACCAGACAGTTGTTCATGCTGAAAGTGACATTTTTAAAGTTTATTATTAAATATTTGACAGAAAGAAAGAAAGAAAGAAAGAAAGAAAGAAAGAAAGACATTTTTTAAACTTTTTCCCCATTAGAATTTTAAAAATAAACTCAAACAGGTGCCACAGTCCCAGATCGTGGAGGTCCAGTTGGATACATACCAGAATAAAATCTAGTGCTTTAGCAACCTGTGCTACTGTAACCCATTGAAGGTACATAACGCATTTCTTTACTGGAACTTCCTAAGTCGATAAAAAATGACAGAGGAAGTTGGGAGGGAAATATTTTTGTATGTGCTATAGTTGGCACAAAGCACACAACCGAATAGCCATCATAAATCCTTTCTTAAAGGTTCATGGAGTACATCCACCTGCTGGCCTTTACCGTGTTAAGTACATAATACATTTTGCAGACTTTCGCCCAAAGGCACGATTAGACAATTAGACACACTACCGCAACCGCCACACACAAACCAGACTGTTCTATGGAAGGCTGATTCAGCTGAGATCCTGACGTCAACGCTGGAACACCATGCCAAAGTCACAGTGTAGCGAAGAAGGAAAAAAACAATAAAGCACTTAATCTAGATTTGGACATATAGCAATGCTCAGATCACAGTCGCAAATAGACTGCCAGCAAAATAATAAAACTCAGTTTACTTTCTTATGATTCAAATTAAAACGAGGCCAAGAAACAAACGTGCCAAAGTACTCTTTGTCTCGGGTTTCTCCCGCCAAAGCAGGTCCAGTATGGATCCTGGAGTTCATGCACATAGCAAACATAAAGCTGTTTACAGATTTAAAGGAGATGCAACTGATCTGAAAGCTGAAGCCTGAGAAATGTCTTTCTACATGCTGTAATTATTATTACGTAGCAGGACCAGCAATGGCGCGCAGGACATTCTCACTTGATCAGCATGTTTGGCTATGTCGTTTTTTTGTTTTTTTTTGGTTTCACTGAACTCAATATTGTACCACTTCACAAAACCTGATCAGTAAATCCCTCTTATATAATCTCCCTGGCTTGTGTATTATCAACACAAGCACTTTGTACTTTGCTGCAAAACATTCCTCCGGTCACAAATGACAGCAATAGCAAGCTGTTTACATGGATCCCGTTCCTCTTGCCCAGAGCTGTCGGCTCAAATGAACGCTATTTGAAACGTTCGGTATTTTTAAACTTAAATAAAATAGGATTGGACAAAAATAAAGAAATAATAAAATAAAATAAAAATCAGGAAGAAAACATGTTCGGAAATCAGATCGAGCTGATTTGGGGTTAATCTAATTAGCTGCATATACAAACATGCTAATTTGGTTGGTAATTCTGTTTAAGAATTCTGATCCAAATAGATTTCAGACGAGCGAAGGGGGAAAAAGTCAGTGAAGGAATGGAAAGAGTTACAAAAGGCTTTCCCGAGCCAGACAGATTTCCAAATGAAAGTAATTCTGCCCTGTTGATGCTCCACCTACAAAGCATGCATAAGTAAGTGCAAGGGCATGTGATACAATCCTTAATCTGTGAATTCATTTTTTAAATTTGTATTATTTTATTTTTAAGTTTTGTAAAAACAGATTAAAACAACATGAGGAAAGAACTCAATAAATAAATAAATAAATAAATAAATAAATAAATAAATAAATAAATAAAGGAAGTGAAAAACGACTAAGGGTCAGGATGTTCAGGCTCTGTAAAACTTTGTAATTCCAGACTGAGGAATCACAAGACAGACAGCAAGTAAGTCAGAATATCTGCTTGATGTGCTATGATGAGCAATGCAAGATGCAGTAGGGGTCAGAAGTCAGCTGAGTGGTTTCGGTTGGCAGCCATGTATAAAAGAAGCGATCTGTACCCTCGGGGCTGTACTGGTTCAAACAGACCAGAAGAAATATTTTCCAAATTCTGCTGGCATTTTGTTGACAGTCGTTTGTGCCAATGCTACTTCTGTCTTATGTCTCGAAAGACAGACTAGCACAAAAGCTCCTTCAGAACGATCTGTTTGGCCACAAAATCATATTAGTTGCATTCTTCCCAAAAACGGATGATTTCATTTAAAAATCACATGGAGTCCACTTTACTTAGACATTTGCCGTAGCTATAACTGGCCCTATTCAATCCTTTCATGAATTTACAGCCATGGAATATGTAACATGTCACTTAGTTGCTGACAAAGCTTGGTCAGACACACCAATGTTGTGGTTGGACGGGGCGGAGCAACTGATCTCAGCGGTCCGGATTCCAAAGCAAATTCGCAGCAGCTATTTCGAGACTGCGGCCCGCAAACTAGTGACAGCAAAGAAATCTACAGATGTGTTTACGCTGAAATTGGACCTAAAGAACACTGCATTAATATCTTGGCTTCTGGCTAAGGTGCCATAATGGTGGCTGGTAAGAAGACAGTCTTGGAGGGTTAACATTGAGCAGACTGCGTAAAACAGTCAAAGCTAAAAGCAACTGTACCTAACAGGAATCCACGTATTAGCAGAAAGGACCGAGCAGAATTGTTTATTGGGAGAAAATCACAAATATGTTACACATCAGAGATTAGCCTGATGTACACAGTCCTGTTGTAAGAAGAAGAAGAAAAAAGATAAAAGTGTGGGCAAAGAATTGACAAAAATCTGGACACTTATTAAAGGAACCGTTAAGTGAAGTTTCTGGGATTAATAATATTTGAAATTATTTCGGATTATTCTCAAAACATTTGGGATTAATGGCTTGGGATGAATCGATCACACAGTCAAACATTTGGAATTTATACACTGAGAAAAATATTTGAGGTTTAATCATTCCAATACATTTTTGAAATCAATCATTAAGTAAAATAAATTGAGGTAAATCATATAGTGAAACATTTGGGGTTTATTCACATAGTAAAACATGCTGGGATTGATCTCAAATGTGTTTCAGATTAATTATAGTGTATATCATCTGAGATTAATAAACCATTTAGAACAATAAAGATACATTTATCACTTGCTAAAACTGGGGATTATTCACATCGTAAAATATTAGAGATTTATAACACATTATAAAACATAGGATTCATTTTAAAGTATTTGGATTAATCACATTGTAAAGCATTTGGGATTAACGAATCATTAAGTCAAATATATAGAAATTAATCATATAGTAAAACATCTAAGATCGATTACATAGTAAAACATACTGGGATTAATCTCAAGTAATTGCGATTAATTAACCATGTAACAAAAAACCTTTGGTTAACCACATCGTAAAAAATAATGTAATATTTGAGACGAATCACATTATACAGCACTTTGGGATCGATCTCAAAGCATTTTGTATGATTCGCACTCTGGATTAATTTATCATAAAGTAAAAAATGTAAGGAATCACATCTGGGGTTGATTCAACAATAAAACATTTAGCATCATTTTAAGGGCTTTGGATTATTGCTCACTTTGAGGATAAAGTTTAATATTTTAAGAATAGAGCTACTTGTACTTGTAGTCTCTACACTCATTATACACAAATATTCCTTAAGGGATCTTTATTTAACGGTCATAGCTTCTACAAGGGTTCTACCTGAAAAGCTAAAAACGCTGATGTCAATTCGAAACACACAACCAATAACGGTAAGAAAGACAGACCACTAAACCTATTTTTTGTCCTTGATTGAGGCTCATTTCTAAGATCGTAGCCCCTAAAGTGCAATAGCGAAATATCTTTCTAATTATGTTCATATTAATACAAGTGAAGCGGATAGTTATGTCTCATTGTTTGTCTCTCTGTGTCTAATACCTCTCTAATCTGTCAAAAAAAATTGGAAAGTCCCACAGAACCTTCGCTCTGTTGCTTTCCACCACTCCCTGTGGTTCCTCCCACAATCCTCGGCCCAGCAGAAATATTGGCGCACCAAATCAAGTCTGAGGACTACGTACAGAGGAAAATGTATATAAATGGAGATGTGTTATATCTAGGTTCTGAGTGTCCGGCTTTTTTCTCATGACCAATTTGGAGAAGGAATAAGAACAGCAGGAGCAAGTTCATATACTGCAGCATGTTATGCAATTCCCAGTTGCATCTGTGTCCCATTCACTTTCTATGCTCGGGGCGAAGCCTGGCATGATGCGTCAGATTTCCTTTTAATGTGTGGGCAATTTTCTCATGAGAAAGAAGTTCCTTCGGCGTAACAAATCTAAACGCAGTCCGAATCTGTATCTTTTTTGTCAATCCAACATTCGGTTTCATTCAGTGGTAGAGAGATTGATGAAGACTGTACGTCCTCCATCACTGACTTGAGTATAAATAATGTCTTACAGGAAAACAACAGGCCCTGCAGTGTACATGTAGAACCTATTTAATGTAACATAAATCACCCATGTCCATTGTTGGCCCACATCAACACACCGGCTACTTCGTTTCCCTCTCAGCTGTATTAAGTGACAGGTATTGTACTGGGAATATATGGTGGTCAACTCAGTAAATCACTCAAATCTCTTACTATGGAAACCCGAATGCGGAAGTGACCTCACCAAAATATTTCGACGCTTGTTTCTTTTTTCTTTTGAATAGTTTCGGTCTACGTTTTAATTTGGCTGTAAAAACAGAACAGCAGGTCCATTGAGACTCTCGGCACACGCAGTCACCCGTGTTGGAGTTAATATATAGCCCCCAAAATGCAAACAGAAAGGGCGTGTGCTGTTGACTGAGTCAAAGGGTAAAAGGTTTCGTGACATATGAAGACAGGCACAAATTAAGCATTGGCTTGTGGTGTGAGGGTTGAGTGTTCTCATCACGTCTCACCTAGTGATACTGTTAGCTAGGTTTATGTGCAAGTAATTAAATCCCATGATCGCCACAAAGCCTTAACCCTTGATTACATATTTATTATTGCGTCTATGAATCTCTGTGCAGGTCCTCGGATACAGATGCTACGTGTCCGTGTCCTTGTTGGAGTGCTGTAATATAAGTAAGTAAGACATCAACAACAGCAGAAAAGTGAGAGCTTTTAGTCTTCAGAATGAACAAAACTGCTCATATACAAACGTATGCAGAACTAAATACAGTATAATTCACTGCAGATCTACCACTTTAATCAAAAGCTATTACAGCCCTTAGCACCAAGCAACATCTAGCAAGGAAATGAGTTCAATATTACTAATTAGCTACAGATGGTTCGGATGTACACAGGGTCACTGTTTATACCTGGTCTTTTCACGCGTGTTGTACTTTGGAGTGGAGTCTGGTAGATTTTATTGATACGCAGTTATGGTTAGATGAAGCACACTTGTTTCTACTGTATGTCTTTCCTCGTTTTATACTAAAAGGATGGAAATCAGGACATTTGAATTGAATTAGAGACGCAAGATTCGGCCCACGTTGACCAAATCCATTATGTTGTATTTGGAGACCTTTCACCTGTCAGATTTACACGCGTATGAATCTGATTAAAATGCGTCTCACGCTTCGTACAACAGGTTAAGCGTTGCGAATTAAATCTGTTTTAAATGCGCCGTCTGTGCAAAACACTCAAGTCACAGTAAGAGTCCAGGCTTAAACAGAGTCCAAATATATAAACATATGAAAACTTCAGAATAAAACAGAAATGTAACGAAATAAAAGAAGAAATATTTAACTGTGAGAAGGGAATGAAACACAAACCATTATACTTGACTACTTTCTCTTGCTGCTTTTAAAAACAAGTCACTGAGTTAAATGCTGTTAATTATATTTATTCTGTTCATCCTTAAATTACTGTCATTAATCTGCAGGATCACGAAGGGTGTATGATCATTTTTATTAGGCATTTTATTTTAGGACTAAACAGCAGTCACCTCTGGCAAGACCTTTGCATTCACCTGGATTTCTTTTAGCTAGATGACACCAGCATGTACTATAAGAATTGTGTTATCATTATAACTATTTATGTTATATTAGATTACTTTCTTATCATGGGATAGCATGTAGTAGTGGTTAAAGTGTTGGCCTGCAGATGAAAAGGTTGTGAGTTCGAACCCCAGGACCATCAAGATGCCACTGGTTGGCCCTTGAGAAAGGCCCTTAACAATTACTTAATCGCTCTGGATAAGGGTGTCTGCCAAATGCCATAAATGTTGCATCGGTGCCTCACAGCTCCAGGGTTCCTGGTTTGATCCTGATCTTCGGTTGCTGCCTGTGTGAGGTTTTGCATGTTGTTCTGATATCTGTGTGGGTTTCCTCCAGGCTCTAAGGGGTTCTACGTCCAGTAGTTGGATTAGCTGCTTGACGTTGTGAATGTGTATGTGCATGAAGCTTTGATGATGGACTTGCATCCCGTCCAGTGTGTGTTCCCTTCTTGCACACGCTGTTACTGAGATTGTTCCCAGATCCAGGACACTGACCTGGATAAAGCACTTAATCTTGATGAATGAAGGAATGATTACAGTTCCTGTAGCGTGACCTGTTCTACAGCTGCTTCTACCCTCTTAAGTCCTGGAGTAGTGCCTTTAGAAATCAACCACGATCCTGACCAGGATGAAGTAGTGCGGTTACTGAAATATGGATGAATGATGAATAGCGTTCCATTTTACTGATCAATCGTCACACCGTTATTGTCAAATGATTTTTATGGATTCTTTACATCATTTCCTCATAACGGGTCCATTGAGTTTAATGGTGTCAGGTGTCTCTCTGGCTTTTCAAAGAATAGTCTTGAAAAGAAAAAGAAAAAAAAAACTCAGCAGCAGAATTGTAAAAAAGTGGGAAAAAACACAGGGAAAGGTTTGAGATGAGTTAGCAGAATGGTAATATGAAGAAACATTAGACACGAGCCAGGTGGCCATTATGGGCCGGCAGCAAAGACAGACTTGATTCAAATATTTTCAGACCATCAATCATCGAAATCAGCAGACGTCTGGGTCTGACACCTCACTGGCGCATTTTACCAAATACAGCAGCGGTCCATGGAACAGCATCAAATCACTCAATTTACTTACAACAAAAACAATTATTCACAATGATTAATTGGTCTATATTTTTAAGCGAGGACACAAACTCAGAGGTAATCTGATTAATCGAGCTGAGAAACGACTGTACAGGGCGAGTACTGTAGCTAGAACTGGCATTGACTTGAGCTTACCGTGACTAGACAAAGTCTAGACAATATATTGCTTTATATTATATATGACACACTACCATTTACTGAAAGGATATATAAGTAACCAAGGCCACTAGATTAGCCTTGGCTATATACCGAGACTTAATTAAAGGGCTTAAGGTCGCTATCAAGAGCTTAGTGGAAAAAATCGTTGGATATACACCAGGCTGTTGAAAACTGGAACGAGACCAGGCAACATGTTTTGTTTTTTTCCCCCAATCTTCAGCCATCCAGTGGTTTTGGTGAGCCTGTTTTTGCTGTAGCCTCAGATTCATGTTCATGGCAGATTTTACTATAACCTGATGTGGTGCTCTATGGTTGTACTGTAGCTCATCATTTTCTTGAACCAGTTCTCAACAGTAAACACTTTATAATGCTTAGATCTGACTAACCACACACTAAGGCAGGATTTGGTGGTGGTGTAATGTAAAATGATTAGACATCGTGCTTTATCTAAGCTCCCCTAAGCATTTTGTGCACTTCTGAAACAAGATCCTGTACACCGTGCAAGTTATGCAAGCTTAATAAACAAACATCGCTAGCTCTGGGATTATTTACATACAGTATGGCACACGCATCAAATTGAAGTACGTAATGTACCTTCATTATTTTTTCAATTTATTCATTTACTTCCAACAACACAGCGTGTTCCTGACCAGTTGAGGGTTAAGCTTTTGTTTGTATTTAGAATCCAACCACAGCCATCTGAAGTTCTGACCCAAGATTTAAACAAGTGTGCAGAAACGTAACCACTTTAACGTCGCTGTCAGTCAAACGTTCGCTGCTTCTCGCCTACCAGGTGCAAAAACAAGGCTTTAAAATGACATCATTCACGATGGGATCTGCACTCTCTTCTATGCCTGGGAGGATTGAACTAAAGGGCCTGGCCCTCTCTGAATATTTCTTAGTTTGTCCCCCACCTTTTCCCTCTGGTAGGACATAAACTCTGGGTATTGTTTATCTGTTCCTGTGGAGACATGTACAGTACAGTAGCTGCGATAGGATCGGAATCTGCGGCATTCCGAGTGATGAAGGGAGCGGGGATGAGATCAGAAGTGGAGGAAGGGGGAACGGCATGAAGAAGAAAAATATGAGCGATGGCATATGTTAAGCGAGAATAAAAACGAGACGAGGAAGTGATGTTTTACTGAGACCCTGGTGCGGATGACTGCAGAATATTTATTTATTGTTTTAAAAAAAGTTTTCAGACAGGATCCTTGAAGGCGAGAGTACGAGAGGATACGTGTGTGATTTAAACTTTAAACTTAAACTTACAGTAGTTTGAGTCAAAAAGCTGTAGTCATGTGCTGCATTTCTCTGCATTTTCTGTTATTTCCAAGTCGTCCCTGGTTGCCAAGTTCTACAGGCCAACCAAGCAGATGAGAAAACTGGCTTTAAATATATGGATGTTTAAGCAATGAGACCACAGATTTGAGGAGATATTTTGACAAAGAAAACAGAGAGAGAGAGAGAGAGAGAGAGAGAGAGAGAGAGAGCGAGAGAGAGAGAGAGAGAGAGAGACTCTGGCTTTAGCAATAATACAGCATTTTTAGGTCAGGGGAATAAAAGTTAGTTATGCGGACGACAAACATCCGAGAGCAGTCAGTTAATAAGTGGATGAATACAAAGCTTTAGCTCTTTAACACAACACTTATCTGACAAGTTGTTTTTAATGGATTATCATGCTGTTTGTAGCACCTGAGTGATAAGCACTGGAGCTCCAGTGTGTTCCACAAGAAGGGAGGGAAGAGGAAGCAGGAGGGTGAGGACGAGAAGGGAAGGGGAAGGGGAAAGAAGGGGAAAAAAAAAGGAGGGGCGAGGGATGGGGAGGGGGGACAGGCAAAGGAGAAAGGGGAGGGAAGACAGAAAGAAAGGGGGACAAAGAAGAAGGGAAGAGGAAAGCAGAAAGGAGGGAGGGGGAAGGGGCGGGGAAAGGGACAGGCGACAAAAGGGGAGGGCCGGGTGAGAACAGCAGGGCAGGCGAACAGGGGCCTGCGCGAAAGCGCGCCCGCACACGTGGCCCGCGCGGAGGGCGCACGGACCCGCGCGCTGCGAAGCGCGGGCGTGGGCCTATTGAATTCTAGATCGCTCTCGCTCGCTATATCTAGAGATACTAGAGGTAGATCTATCGATAGCTGGTTGCAACTAGAGGGGGTGTGCGATGGGTTTCTACAAGAGAGCCCTATTTGCGAGATGGTCCGCCATAACACCTCCGTTCTCCCCTCATCTCGTGTGGATGGATCTCGTACATCACGGAGGGACAAATCTTTCATCTGGCGGGTGAAAGGAAGGCGATATGAGAAAGGGAAGCAGGGGAGAGGGAGAAGGAAGAAAGGGGGGAGAGGGTAGAAAGAGGGAGGAGAAGAAGAAGGCTATATTAACAAAAATTTTTCTCTCCCTGGCTCTTTTCTCCATCTCTCTCTCTCTCTCTCTCTCTCTCTCTCTCTCTCTCTCTCTCTCTCTCTCTCTGTTTTCCCTCTCTACTGCAAAAACACAAAATGTCCTCTGGCCTGAAGACTTTCCAATGGCAGAAACCTTACAGGTGACACTGGTTTCTCAATCACTGCTGAGCATCAATAAAGTCAACAAGCACATAAAACTGACTTTCTGCACTGAGAAGTGAGTACTGTAGTAGCGCAAATAAATAATAATACTTATAATAATAATAATAATAATAATAATAATAATAATAATAATAATAATAATAATAATAGTTATTGCAATTGAGAAACTGTATCCAGTGCACAGACAACACTCTGTACAGTGCAGTCAGTTTCTACTTAAAGGTCGACGGTTAAATGAATCGGTCCTCTGTCTTCATTTGGGATAAAAGGTACACGTTAGAAAGCAAAGGAGTTACAGATGGTTTAAGGATGTGTGCTGTTGCATTCTGGTCATGATTTGTTCATTCATTGTCATGATTTTTCTCTAAAAAATAAAACAGCTTTTATATAAACCAAGCCCATTTTCAGTTCTGCTAAGATGAAGCTACAGATTAAAACTAATCATACTGTATACGATAGAAATGTCTGAGTGTCTGGCAAAGCTTCTAACAAAATCTCCTTCTATTTCTCTTTTCTAGTTACACCTTACAGGGGCTGGGAGAATGAGACGAGAATCAGCTGAACTGAAAGACAAAGCGAAAGAAAGAAAGAAAGAAAGAAAGAAAGAAAGAAAGAAAGAAAGAAAGAAAGAAAGAAAGAAAGAAAGAAAGAAAGAAAGACGCAAAAAGAGAGAGACGAATCATTTCAGCTGAGATTGGATAAACTTTCTGGCCGGACTGCAAAGAGCCACAAAAGCAACCTTACAAATGACTGCGTTGAAATACACAAACAAGATAAACCAAATGGGAACGGCTGATCGGACGGTGGCACGCACAGAGACGGTGCACGCACAACAGCGGATGGACAGCAGGGAGTGCGTCCAGGCTGCTATTACTCTTGGCCTTTAGGGAAAATAACTGGATTAAACCAGTTAAGATGGGCCAGTGTGATGGACAACAATCTATAAGGGTTTGGTGGAAGCCAAGTTGGATCCGGAGTAGTCTCTAAGCACTCCGATATTCTCACAGGCCGACTTCGTTCCAGCAAGTTTATATCTTTCACAAAACAAAGACTTGGAAAAAAAAAACACTGATGGCGCACAAACCACCTACAGACTTTTTTTTCTTTCTTTTCTTTTCTTTTCTTTTGGAAGCACAACGGATGTAATCTGTTAAAGAATACAGAGAGTAGTGGTTGAAAGCAAATTTTGTACTTCATGTTAAATTATTTCCTATTTATTTGTTATCCCCAATTTTACCTGTGAATGTGCTAAAGAGTTTATCAGAACGATACATCTAATGTTATACAGGTTCACGTCTGTTCACCGACATGTACAGCTAATAGTATGGTAGCTAATGTTTTTTTCTTCAGTTCGTCCTTTGTAAAAGTCTTTTATAAGCTGCAAACCCCATGTGCACAAAAACTCAACACTTTGGCTCACATCTCCAAAAAGAAAAAAAAAATCCAAATGAATTCATCTTTTCATTCACTTTCAGAGCTGCTAACGTCTTTTTAATTTTATTTCTGTCATAGACAAAAGACTGATTAATGTGTATCGGTCGTCTGATCCCTAAGGCATGACGCACGATATTATTCTGTATTATACATTTTTTATAAATAGCTTTTCATACTCCCAACATAGAATAATTCTAACATTGAAAGAAAGAAAAAAAACAAGCTAGGAAGAACAGATTATGCTTTTTCTAATGTAACGTGTTGGTGTTTCATTATCAGGTGCAATTGCTGAGGATTTCAATTTCCGCAAAGGAAAGTAACCCGAAAAGGAAAATGAATAATAATAATAATAATAATAATAATAAATGTATTAAATGCAATGACGGACACAATAACTGTGGATCTCAGGATATTTGTTGTGGCCTCTGATACAGTTCTGTTTCTTTTTTGTTTGTTTGTTTGTTTGTTTTCAGAGGAATCAGTCGGTAGCATCCATACTGCTTTTTGAGCTCTGTACATAATTCCTTGTTCACTGTGATTTTCTTGTAACATTAACGAGCAGATTAATAACAGGAAATGTGTACTAAATAAATAAATAAATAAATAAATAAATAAATAAATAAATCCAGGGCTGTACAATTATGGTTGCAAAAAAAAAAAAAAGAAAGAGTAAGAGAGACTTTTATTATTATTACTTCAATGTTGTAATTGTGGAATTTATCAATTTGTAATTGTGTTAGAAATGTGATATATTGAAACCAAATTTTGGGGTTATGAACAATTCTTCAGAGAGATTTAAACTTTAAATTAAAGACTGAACCAAAGCAAAACACAAACATCAGAACGCCAGTGACAAAATATTTGAATGTGTTATTTGAAGAACACATTATTTCACTATATACAACATCCAGCGTTGATTGTGATTGTGTGATTAATTCTGCAGCCCTGTAAACATATATATTATAAATAAATAAGTTAAAAGATTTAAATTCCATTTTGTTATGTGTTGGTTGGTTGGTTGGTTGGTTGGTTGCTTGTGAAGGAAAAGAAAGAAGAATTAAAGAGAAAGGGACGGAAGGAAGGAAGGAAGGAAGGAAGGAAGGAAGGAAGGAAGGAAGGAAGGAAGGAAGGAAGGAAGGAAGGAAGCTAAAAGAAATTTAAGGGATATGGAAGAAAGAAAGAAAGAAAGAAAGAAAGAAAGAAAGAAAGAAAGAAAGAAAGAAAGAAAGAAAGAAAGTCAAATGAAGAAAGGAACGTGAAGGAAAGCAAGAATTTAAGGGAAGGAAGGAAGGAAGGAAGGAAGGAAGGAAGGAAGGAAGGAAGGAAGGAAGGAAGGAAGAACTGAATAAGAAAACTGATTCCAATTTGTTTATGTACACTGTGCAAACAAGAACACAATCTATTTATTTACTAATAAACAAATGTACTGTTTGCACTCCAAACTAATCTTCAGTACTGTACATGAGATGGTACAGAATAAACTGACAATTGTTTTTTCATTGACACAGAGCAAGTGCTTGTGATTAACGTTGCCCACTGCTTTGTGTCCAAACGTCTAAACACATTGTGATGGTGCACTGCTTTACCACACACTTCAACACAACTCAACACTCCCACCATGGCAGTGCCAGGCATGTCCTGTTGTGTAACACACAGCTGGAACCTTTTAGCTAAAAAGGCTGCAGAGGACACGACATGTTCAGTCTGATTTTGCTCCTGAACCAACCAAGAAGAGCAGATCCAAAACAACAGCTGAACACGGGGCTTCTTAAAATCCAAAAACTTTGATCTCTTTAGAAATCCCACAAATATTGGACAAAGTCAGGTCAAGGAAAACAGAAGATAACTGACGTAAGCTGGGACCATGAGTTTATCAACAACTGCATTTTCGTCATCTTTCCTCAGTCGGGTAAACCCCAGAGCTTACAGCGTTTTGAAATCTGTTACATTTCAAGAAGCGGAATGAATAAAGACAGGAGGAAGAGGAAGAGTACATCACGTACTGTAGCACTTGAGTATTGAGTAACAGTAGCCTACATGCAGATTCTCCAAAGCAAATACATGGTTAAACTGGAAAATACATCAGTGGGCAAAGCATCTCTGAAAACACACTGACCAGTTTACCAGAGATGATCAAATTATAACCAAATGTACAGTCAAGACAGTTTTTCCTGGACAGAACCGGGCAGAGTTTTCCATTGCAGGTGTCTATTTGCAGCCAGCAAAATGAATTTGAAATTGGAAATAATATTGTACATCTGGAGTTACACCTGAAAGAGCTGGAAAGAGTACTATTCAAAATGTTTTAAAAAAAAAAACAGTAAAAATGCACAGTGGAATTCTTTTCTTTGTATATTCCAGCTTATGATATTGGGATCATAGCACAGGTGAGCCATGATACGGCACACCTGGAGCAAAGAGGGTTGAGGGCCTTGCTCAAGAGCCCAAAAGTGTCAGCTTGGACATGCTGGTGTTTAAACCTTCCAATCAACAACCCAAAGCCTTAACAAACTGAGCCAACAGCAGTAAGTGACAAACAGTGCTAGTAATTGTATGCTTCTAATTGTTAGAATTAATAAAAAAATAAAAAATAAAAAAACACAAAAGAGAACTATAACAGTCTTACAGTATAACATATGTCTCATTTTGTCTTCAGAGTCGATGTGAACGGTGGTTTTTGTCCCGAAAATAAACTGCAGCACTCGGCTGGGTGTTGAAGTACAGATAAGCAGACGCACAAGATAACGGCGGGATAGCGTGAGTCGTGTGTGCACCTTCTCAGAACTCAGTGAAGATGAAACAGAAATTCCTTTTAAGAGTCAAGATAAAAAAGTCACTCAAAGTGCTGGCTCGACTGTCCGGCAGTCTCGCAAAGAAAAAACACGGCAGTCAGTTGGACTTGTTTGAGAATGCCACCTGGTAACTGAAAGACACCGATCGACTACACCCAGGAGGCCGTCTGGAGGTTAAGAATCTGTTACTTGTCATTCGCGTCCATGCATCATGCATATGCTTTTAGCAATAGGGACTTTGATGTGGAAGCAGCATTACAGCCAAACCATAAAGCTAAGCAGCTGAGGGTTAAAGGTCTTGCTCGAGGGCCACACAATGGAATTTACAAGACAGGAGTCCAGTTGTTTCCCACTTATATGACACTTACAGACATCTTTTTTAAGAAAAAAAAAAGTCAAATATCTTTTTTAAAAAAAGTTAAATATTTTTCACTCATCACATGTTCAACAAAAAAGTTACATCATCAAATTTTCTAAATATTATTATTTCCTAAAACAAGAAAAAATATGTTAAACTTTACATTTATTTTAACAAGCATATAGAGGTCTGAAAGTAAATTATTCATTTTAAAAGTAAATTTGCGTAAATAATTTGGATTTATGTAATGTACTCTGGCATGGGACTAGCTAGGCATTTTTTTGGGAGGATATTTGCTAATTCTATACGCAGTGGTTTTACTTCCAACCATGTTATTTATTTAGAAGAAACCTTAGCTGTGTCTTAAATGACATACTATACATTATACACTTCTACTATGTACAGTACTGTACTCTGACAATTGATTTGAATATTAAAACAGAACACTTGCTTCTAAAAAGTGCGATATGGGACACTTGATAAAATATTTAAAAAAAAAATCAAATACATTAAAAAAAATTAAGCTATCATATCCTACTCTAGTTTACACAGTTATTTACACTTTATCTTATTTCATCTCATCTCATTTTTCTCGTATTCTATTTCAATTTATTTTATTGTATGGTATCACTGTTTTTATTTCATTTTATTTTATTTTTCATTTTTAAAAAACGAGAATCAAGTTTAGAATTGATGATAATTTTTTAGTCGTAAAAAGCATTTAACTGCATTTAAAAACTGGAATTTGAGATTTATATTTATTCAAAAAGCTTGATTTTGATATTATCTGACAATGGTGAATACACATGAGCCTCTGAAAATCCATTTCAAAAGTAATAGGTGGTAAAAAGAAGTAATTTTAGATAAAATAAGCAAAATAACTCATATAGAAGAACACTTCAAAAGCATCCCTGTTTGATTATAATATAAAAAATGTCTTCCTTATTCAACTTAGGAACAGCTTTACAAGCTTCTGGAAACAAATTTGCTGTGGAAAAAGTGAAAGTCTTCAACCTCCTGCTTGTAAATGTTTAATCACCCCAAACACAAAATCTGAGAAAAAAATCTGAAGACCTCTAAAATTTTAAAGCGCCATTAAAAAAAAAAAAGGAGTGAATGTTTTGGCTAACTGTCACAGTTAAAGTAATAAATGGGCAATTTACGCAGTCACACTGCAGAGTACAGCATACAGTATAGCAGTTTCCCTCAGGTTTAATTTGGCACATTCACATCATCGAAAAGTCAACAATCTCTACTGCGGATCAATTATGCCCTATTCCAGGGCTTCTCGATTCACTGTTCTCAGCACATTCTTGCAATTCCATTGCTCGAGCACCAGCAGCAAGGCTTGAAATCCAGACTTCCTTGAGAAAAGCGCTCGACCCTCCTCTCCACCTACCTCCATCTTTAGACACCGGGTTCCAGGTTCCTGTTTAACTCAAGGCCTCTTCAATTGTTCAGGGCTTCAACTCTTCTTAGAGGAGCTCAGCACCTGATTCCAATCAAGTGAGATTATTTTAAAAAACACCTTTTAGCATAACACCAGCCAGAAGAAAAGGATATTAATGCAGCACCAATAGGCTGCTTTATCGTTTTACTTGGTATCTCAATGAACTGCATCAGATTGGTGGATATGGCGCTAAACACAGGAACAATGGATATACAGGGTGGAAATATACTCTGAAGTGGTACAACAGTTCATCAGTTCAGAGCCGCCACCCCACGTCCATGCATGTTTTTGCTTCATGGCTGAAAACCTGGATGTCCCATTTGGGCCAGTTTATTGGTTTCAGCACAAATGATTGGAAATGATTTCAAACTGGAGCTCTTACTCTTGAAATAGAGCAAAACGTCAGAGAAAACAGTTCTATGTTGTTTTCATAACATACTGCCTTTCCATACTGATATTCTCTAGGTAGTTTAATTACATAACATTGTACAAGCAAGTGTGCCATTTCAAAGCTGCAGGTAATCACGGCTGTGATGATTTTCAGCACAACAGCATGATTGTGTTTATGCAACAAGAGATTAATATCACGTTTCAAACTCAACTGACATTTCAAAAATAATAAGGCCAAAAAGAATGTTTATTTTTCTCAGACAATGAAAATAGATCCCTGTTGTGTTAATTGGGTTAGCATGCCAATGCACATACTGACTGACAGCCGTTAATAAGTGTAGTGCCGTTTTCAAGGTACAATTACAAACAAATGGAGTGATAAAAACACGTCCCATATGACTTGTGCACTTAAATAACCGAAGAAGCTCAAAAATCACAGCTTTGCTTACATAGCAGAAGAAAGGTGGAGCTACTAGGCATTGATGCTGGATATGAAAAAAATTTCATGACACTGTGGTGGATTAGACAAGACTTCTCACGACTGTCTTTTATATTAACCCATGTTATGTGATTTATTTTTTAAACATTTTTTTTTAATTTCAACGTATTCTGCTAAAGCTATTGGGCTACTTTAGATGTGTAAAACATCATTTGCTATCCAATGGGAAACATTTTATTCTTCCCGTAATAGTTTCCTTTAAGATGCTATCACCCTTCTAAAATTAATACATGAAACACTAGCGTACATAGTGTAAGTGTATAGTATATAGTAAGTCCTTTGGGATGCAGCTACTGTACAGTGAAATGAAATGTATCAGTGCTATGATACTAAACAGCAGGAATCTTAGAACGCTGATCATCCAAACCAATGTATTGTATGATATTACCATCATTTTCCTACATGCCACTTAAACTGTACTTAACATTTTGGTGAAAGAAAACTATTTTAAAATGTAATACAATGGCCTATGCCTCATATCACCTTTAAACACTTTGGTGTGGTCGGGGCAAATAAGACTTATTTGAAAAATGTCAGTTGTCAGTTCTAACACATCCAAAAAGAAGCACAAAATTTGACTCTTGTTATCAGTGCTGTTTTTGTCACTTCTAGAGTTGAACAGAGCTACATGTAAGATAAACTCTGCATTCCCGCATGCAAGACAAAGTGCTTCGTGTTCACCACAGTGCATCCGGCTGCATGCTCAATGGTGTTCAACTGCTGCAAAAAACTCACTTGGACGGGTAGCGTGAACGATCTTATTCAGTGTGAAACTTTCAAACGACGACATGAACATAAAATTGTAGTTATGAAAACCAGTGTTTATCGATTGATTTCAAGGACTATAATTAGATTCTGTGTGAAACCAATTACAGCATTTTTTTTTTTTTTTTAGATTATTAAAGTCAAACATTGCTAAATAAAGGGGACAATTTGATGCAAGTCAAAATCCCAGCAGACTCGTCACTGTTTTTACTGGCAGAAGGGATTACAGCAATTACAGCTCAGACAGCAAAATGCATCCAGCCTTGTAAGCCTTATAAGAGTATAAAAGGCTTTGTTGAATAAGAATGAGAACAAGAACATGCTGTTTCGATTAAAGTGTTGGATTTGAAGTGAAAAGGTCCAAATTCATTAACATTAATACACTAAGATATGGCAGTTTTTAAAGGAACTACTGAAGCAAATGTTGGGAGATTTCTTTTGTCTTCAATCAACCCTATTTTTCTCTTCCATTCATTTGCTGTGTGCTTTAAGCAATCACTTAAATATTCTGCTAGACTTCTGTGGTTTGAATCTCTTTAAGTGGAACCATCTGTAGGAGCCACTATGGCAACTTTTATCAAGGGCCCCATAATTTCCAATAATAAAAGGCTGATATTTAACAGCATGGTGGTGGTGGTGGATCACTACGTTATGACCTCCAGGTGGTTGCATGTCTGTTCTGTTTTTAAAAACAAAACAAAAAACCCACTATGATGGTATGAAGCCATTTGTGTGCTACGGTAATAGATTTACAAATTATGCACCTATATTAAAGGTAAGATACTATATAACCATAGGGAAAGTGTCCTTCAAAACAACTTACTGCTGTCCCACAGCCTCAGGGTCCTGACTTCACTTTTGGGTTTTGCACGTTCTCCTCGTATATTTTTCCTTCAGGTTCTCCAGGTTTCCTCACACTGTCTAAAAACACGTAGGGTTTCTACACTACATTACCCCTAGATGAAAATGTGCATGTGAAATGGTAAAACACATTAATACAACCTATCAGCACACATATAACACACTACTTTCACTGCCCCAGTACAACTATAACTAAAATTTAACATTCAAAATGGAATCATTGGGATATACCCAAAATATTTTTTCTCGTTCTTTTTCCCCCAATGGTATTAAAGTACAAGTTTCCATAAAAAGAACATCGCTGTTACTCGATTCATGCTGTGAAATCAAATCAAATTATTAATCTATAATGTTTGTGATGTCATCTTGATATGAGTATGGATGAAAGTTAATGACATTTTGTGTATCTGTTCTTAAAAAAAAAAAAATCATTTAGTAAATTTAAACCTTTTTTTTGCCAGAGATTAGTTTTTCAATGGATTCATGCTTTTATTTATTGATTTATATCCGTAATTAAGTCCAAAGGGTTAAAAAAAATGGCACCCCAAAGGACACCCAAAGTTGTTTACTCTGAGGTAACAATTAAGACACACAAACCATCTCACCTAGGCATCTTTCACCTTTATATTCAGGTTAAGAAACACTTTCGTTACTTCGAAATGAAGACGCAACAGAACACCCAAAACGACCAGGTTTTGTTTTTCTTCATTTATCATCTCTATGTTTAGCCAATTCCACACGGAAGCCATATTGTTTTAAGGTCTCGCGCTGCCCTCTGGCGGCCATTTTAGTTTATTAGGCACTTTAGCGTCGTTTTGTAAATCACCTGAGATTCATTCCTTATCTGATTTCTTTTCGTCTTTCAGTAAGTTTAAAATGTCATAAAACTAAAAAAATATATAAAAATACAGTGATAAAAGTCATTACGAATTCATAAACAACGATCCGGAAGAATACTAAGTACTTATTTCAAATTAGAGCAATGTAAACAGTTCTGGTACCTGAACTGAACTAAATGTAGCATTTAGCTTAAGTTTGAAGTAATTTGCAACATGTGCTTAATAATTTGTAATGTATGCATGCAGTATAACGACTTTTTAAAACTTTTAAAGTCTGTTTGTTACTCCTTAAAGGCTTAAAGGCAGCAACAAATCTTTAAACCCTTTAACTACAACTATATCACACATACACATCTCTTCCTTTAGCTTGTATAGCTAGTGAGGTCTGAAATTTCAAAGAAATGACCACCTGCATTACTGAAGACATTTCCATAACTTCAATTGACTTGTCAGACATAACCAGCTCGTCGTCCATTTCTGATAAAGTCTGTGTGCACTGGGGTAGGACCTGGCTGTTTTATTTCTTCTTATTATTTTTATTTATTAACTTATTTTTGTCTGAATAAGTATCACCAGCCATATGTTCAGTCTGCATTCATATGTTTGCTTTTTATCCAGGATGTGAGCTTAGTTCCAGCCAAACCGCAGCTGTATTTGAGGCAGAAGATGATCTTTTGGAGAACCAGTTCTTCATAAAAACAGTAAGATCACTCATGTGTTCATAAGCGACTGATGTTCTACCTTGGATTGAACCAAAATCAGATTTCGATTGAAGACTAGATGTCTAGAATGTGTCTTGCAAAGCAATTTTTTTATTGTATTTTCTCCTCCATAGCATTAATTTGGAATGTCTTAAAATAAAAGTGGATAAGTGGACCCAATCAATACTGTGTGAAAATCCAATCTACTCTTTCCCTCCCCATTAAAAACTCGCATACTATTATTAGTTGTGCCAAATCTGAGATGGCCCAGTTCCAGCCCACCCGTACCACTTCCATTCGGCCCGCATATGGCCATGGAACAATGGCAATGAACTCATCCAAAACTGGCTCCCAGAACACAGCAACAACTCGACCTTGATGACATCTTTGCTCAAAACATGATATGAACCAGAGCATCACTTTTAGCCAAAAATTGCAATCCTTTGCTAGAAGTACATATGGGTCGATGCATCTGGCCTAGTTTCTAAATTAAAAACCTTAAAAGTAGATACGCACAAGTCTCTTCATTGCATTAACTTCCATTTAAATCCCTAAACTCAACTGTCTGATATTTGGGTAGTTGTTTTACTCATGGTAAATTTGCTACTGCATGTTTTGTACATATTTGTATGCTTATACTGTATGTGTGTGTGTGTGTGTATATATATATATGTATATATATATATGTATATATGTTTATTATTACAGGTAGATTCAGGAGAATCACACAGACAGCATAATAATCACTTCTTAATTTGGGATAACTTGCTGTCTCAGCTTGTTTGTTGGTTGCTATTTTTTCAGGTGCACTGGATTAAAATGTGCTTCTTATTTAAAGGCAAAGTGCAGCAAATGTAGCCTCCTTAAGTTTCAGACAGTTAAAGATTGTTGATTAGAATTTAAATCCACTTTCTCCTGCTGCTGGTACAGATATGCCTGAGTGCACAGGCAAGTGATGAGCTGCATGTTGTTGCTGTATCTGACGGAGTTGGCGAGTCCAAGCCTGTTCCGATTGTGACCCTACGTCATTGTATGCCCATGGTGAGTCGATCACAATCTAAACTAATTTCTAGGTTAGTACATTTAAGCAGCATTCACTTGATCACACTTTTTATCTGGTGTTTCAGGTTAGCTTTCCTGCCTTGGAGCTCATGCCGCCTGTTACCTTCAATTTATGTTCAGGCACAGGGCCGGTGTTCATTTCTGCACAACACATTACACGTGAGCACTGTGTATCTAGTGTACTTAGCTTGTGTATGGTTTGAATAAATAATTATTTGTTCCATTCCTGTCTCTTCAGTTAATCCGACTGAAAACACAGAAGAAGAAGAAGAAGAAGAAGAAGAAGAGGAGGAGGAGAAGGATAGAGGAGAAAGCTTCTTGATTGACGATTTGACAGACTGAACTATCAATCAAATGTGTGGATAAATTTCACCATTTTTTAAGATCAAAATGTACAGCTCGGCTGCGTGGGTTCAGTACAGTATGTGTACTTAAATGAACGTGTATGATGTTTGTGATTCAGAATCAAAGAAATGTGTAAAGGAAAACAGATCCAAAGTCTTGCAGTATACAGTATTTAGGCAGCAGGTCGTGATGTTATTTGTCTGTCCTTTTTTTTTTTTTTTTAAAGAACTAATCAGATACAGACGATGAACCCATGGTCAAGTGCTTGTTTCCTGAAATGAATGAATGCTATGCAAATTAGAAAAGAGCAAAGATGATTGCTGTATTGAATTCACTGATGCATCTTAATATATGAATAGAAGTCGGTATGATCATCTGTCTGACCCTGAATAATAATGGTTTGTATTGTTAATGTGATAAGTGTGGTGTTTCTTTTGTTCTTGTTTTTTTGTGTGTGTGTGTGTTTTTGTTTTTGTTTTGTTTTTGAAGAAGAAGAAAATGCAATGAAATGTCCCTTTTTTTATCACTGATGTATATCAGATGTTGTGTAACATAATAAAATATTAAGAAGTGAAGTTACTATTTTAAAAAGGCCTGCACATTAAGTACAGTATTTTTATAGTGAGGTATTTTCAACCATGTACAAAGACCTTTGTGGGAAATGGGGTAAATATGTATGTGAACCAATACTAGATTTCAATAAGCTTTAACACTGGATGCGTCCTAAATCTCTTTCTATACACTTTATTCATCCATACATGACGTGCTGCACTACTGTATACACCCATATACTGTATACTGTACAATGCGGTTGCCGAGAAACTGCTACCATAGCAACTACTAGTAAACATACGTAGGCCAAATTGGTTCACGAGACGCGTCTGCAATACCGCGAGAAAGAAAAACAATCTTTTTTTACACTAAATAGGTTAAACGATATTTCACATAGTAATGGTTTCCTGTCTTTCTGCGCTCCGGGACGACCCCGCGGCTACACTCAACACCGGGGAGAAACTTTTGGCAGATTTTCACCGTGACTCGCATCCTGATAAAGTCTGCCTCGTGGGCAGGGGTGAGTGACGCAACCAAGCGCGCGAGGCAGCATTTACCTCAGGAGCTACTGTACAAATGTACTAGGGTCTTAAATACCCCAAATTTTTTACATTCATTTATTTAAATTCCGTCCATTTACACTTAGGTTTAACAACTAACAGATTGGAAGCTGATATTCCTATATTATGAACATTAAATCATGTAAATCATCAGATTTTATTTCACCATGAAGTTACTGTGTTAATACCATAGCTAAAATGCTAAGATTGGGATTTGGCATGTTTCATTTCTCTAAAGATGGTAACCTCAGGATGGTCTTCCATAAAAAAAGAAATAAAAAAAAGAGATAATAATGAATGACAATTATCCCAATTCAGATATTGTAAAGAGAATCAGTATGAATGACACGACCAGATGTAAAATGCTCTTCTACACCAACTGATGTAGAAAAAACGTTTCATTTCTTTAAAGATCGTAACCTCAGGATGGTCTTCCATAAAAGAAGAAGAAGAAAAAAGAGATAATAAAGAATATGAAAGAAATAATTTGTCAGTTTCTGGAAGGGGAAGCAAACCTGTTTGGTTCATCATTATAAACTGGTCGAATAGGTTGTCGTGCAGATACGTTTCCAGTATATATGTCATCGATAGACCTCAGAACTCTAAAAATGCTTTGGGATTGAAATCTGTTTATCCTTTCTGCATGTACACACGCATTTTAAAGTGGAGAATCCCAATTATCCCAATTCAGATATTGTCAGTATGGATGACATGACCAGATGTACAGTAAACTGCTCTTCTACACCAACTGACCTGTTAATGGTCTGAAAACCTGAACCAGATGAACAGAGAATCATGATGCATGTGCACCTCTAATGCACTAATCTTAACCTTTGTGTCGTCATGTTCTTCATCTTCAGAATATGTGGGTGAGAATGGTCAGCCCATAATGAATCCTCTCATCCAGAAGATCAAACAGCAAATTGCCACTGACCCTACCCTTATCCCGGAGTACCCACCTCCACTCGGAATGCCAGAATTCACCAGCAGGGCGGCACAGCTTGCTTTAGGGAAGGATAGCCGTGCCATTGTGGAGAACAGGGTGAAGTCTGTTTCTGTTTGTATGAGACAACATCTGGTGTAGACATTGTGATTTCAGTGATAATTTCTTTTCACACTGTAGATGATTCCAGTAAAATCTTGTTTGGATTCTGTTACAGACTTTTGTGTTCTTCCATGTCAGATTAAATGATTAAGATCCTCTAAAATAGCTTTTGCTGATGTCATTAATCAGAGTGATTTGGGCTGGTGTAGAAAACACGCTCACATAAAAAGAAACTTGATTCAAACTGCGCTTAGTGTAACAAGTGTAATTCAAAATTTTAATTCTGTACATTAGCTTGTTTCATTTGCATTCACCACTTGTAGCTGTCCTGTGAGTTTCCTGTATTCCTGTGCCTACTTTCTGTTGGTGGCTTTTAGACAAGCGTAATAAGAGCAGACACATTCTATCAAACTTTCCAGTACTTGAATGTGTTTAGTCTTAATGGCACTAAATCATCAGCATGTCATGTTATGCAAAGCTCAATTTATTAATGAAATTTTTTACAACGTTTGTGTCTGACACACTGACATCCTACCGCTGCGGACTGTCTATATGAGATATGACTCTGTTTGTTGAAGTTGCTTGTTAAAATCCCTGAGCTTTTTATTCGTCGCTGATGACTTGCCAGCTGAATACACTGATAACACCAATGACGATATCTACACGCTGTAAAATGTTTAGAGGAGGGATGAGAATGCCTAGAAGCCTTTGATTCGGTGTTGGTTTAATCTGTAAACCAAAGCCCAGTGTTTCTTATATGTAAATAAATCATTTTGTCGCACCGTCATTTGTCACTGCCCAGGCGGCAATAGAACAACATGTTTTAATTACGCAAATGGTGACAACGATGACGGGCACGGCTACAGAGAGATAGTTTGACCTTCATATAATTTCTCTCTGAATTGTTTTATGCGATAAATCACCTTTATTTAGTTATTTGTTTGTTTGTTTGTTTGTTTGCAGCCCAGCAACATACCCCTGATACTCAGAAAGCTTCAGTTGAACTTTTAGTGCTTTTTGCTGGAACTATTTGAAAAAAAATAAAACTAATAATAAGAATAAGAATAATAAGAATAATAAATCAACATGGATGGTATTTGAATGTTTCAGATCTATGTGATGACACATGCTCAAACTGCTGCCCTTTAAACATGCTACAATTGAAAGCAGACAAATATTGAGTAGGAGGGTAGTCATTAAAAAAATAATAAAATAAAATTCACTGGTACCAAAGGCTGGATCTCAAAAGGCAAGCCATCACAGATAAATAATATGAAGATTATACACCAGATAGGGACGTTATTGCACTAGAAAGGAAAGGTGAGGCTCAATAGAAATGATTGACAGAAATGATTTTTTTTTTTTGCACATGTGCCAGAGTGAAAAAAGGAAACCTTTCTCTGCATTACTTCAATGCTGTGTTATTTCTCAGTGGAAAAATCAACAGGAGAAGAACGCTTTTTTTGTAAAAAAATAAAATAAAATAAAACTACAGTTTCATGTAATGTAAAAACCAGGAGTTTTGCATCCTCAGGTTATAGTATGGAGGCATCTTAACAATATCTGCACAAGTGTCTGCTTCTTGCTTCTTGATATTGCTTCACTCTCTGCAGGTTTTAGGTGTTCAGACAGTGGGCAGCTCTGGAGCGGTGCGTCTGGGAGCGGATTTACTGAAGCACTGCTACTGCATCAGCTCTTCCCAGGCCAGCAACGTTCTCCTGTCTTCTCCAAGTGATGGTGTGTATAACAATGAGCACTGGGTTAAAAAGTTCAGCTCTGCAGTGTAAAGACACCAGCAGAACTGGAGCTGGAAATCTAGCACCTTTCACCTTCTCACTGTGTGAGAGTAAAAGTAACATGAATTCTCCCAATAATTATAGCGGTAAAAATAAAGTCTTTAAATAAAAGACTCATTTGAGGTTTAACCCAAAATATTTCATTTAAATATAGGGTGGCCTTGTTCTTGTTCATAAGACAAATACCAAGTAAAAAAACAAAAGCAAAGAATCTTATGAAAAGCTGAAGATAATCCTGCAGCACAATATCTTGTTACTGTACATACTGATTTTTTTTAAATCTCGAAATATTATTTTCTCTGGTCTGCAAGGTACTGTGCTAGACATCGGTTATAGATTAGTGCATTAGAGGTGCACACGCACAGTGACAGTGTCAGTTTGGTCAATTCACTTTGATTTGTTCACAGAGTCCTTACCTGGTATCTTCGAGGCAGCAGGCATCGGGGCAGTGAAGCGCTACCGCTACTGGGATGCCGAGAATCGTAAAGTCTGTGTAGAGGAAATGGTCGAGGACCTGGAAAAAGCTCCAGAACAAAGCGTGGTGGTCCTGTCTGCCTCAGGACACAGTCCCACCGGAGCCGATCTCTCGCAGGACGAATGGAAACGTGTGACTGAAATCCTAGTGGTAAAGTACTGCTTTGTTTCTGTTTAGTATCAAACTTAGTCACAATTTTGAGCATGTGAATGAAATATATTGGAAATCTGGAATATTCTATATTCCATTTTTATATGCATTTTTATATGATGCAATCCTGCACAATAAATACTTCAATCAATAATAACCTCAAAGCCATTTAGTGTATTAGTATGTACTAGTAGTCAAGAACACCTCCAATAATTATCCTGATTTGTTATATAACCCGAATACAAATAAAAATAATTAAGCTAGACGATTTAATGCAGTGCATTTTTCACGGTAATTACAATAATTAGCTAAGATGAATTCTGATAAACAGAGAAGCCATGAGTCTGTGGAAAACTCCATGAACTGAGAATGCACTCAGCGAGTCTTTGACATGTTATTGTTTTAATCATGAATGTTGTTTCGGGTTAATCTTTATTCATTTGCTCTCTTTTTTTCCACCTTTCTCAGAAACGTCAGCTTCTGCCCTTCTTCTTGCTGCCAGCTCAGGGTTTGCACAGCAGGGATATTGATCAAGACGCCTGGCCTCTGAGATATTGTGTATCTTTGGGGATGGAAGTGTTGTGTGCTCAGTCTTTCTCCCACAACTTCAGCCTGTATGGTAGGAGGAAATGTAGAATTTTATCAGCACAATTTTGTAAAATAAAGAAATAGTATTGCCCAGTAGATACAGATGACTTTTTTCTCTAAATGCCACAAGTATCATTTAGACAATGGACACAATAACATGTGAAAAGATTACGTAACCAAAATAAAAATAACACAAGATTTGAGTTGAGCTGAAGTATTCAGACGCCAGATATAACAATCCACAGGAACAGTTCCATCAGATCTGCTTTTATGTTACTTTTGAGAGTAAAGAACAAAACACAATCTACTAGGTTTTAGACTTAAGTCAGTAATTCTTGTTGTTATGAATTTCTACCTCCAAAATCAATTGATTGAGGTCTATTACATAATAAGTCCAAGGAAAGAACATGAACTATTGTTGAAGTAACTTTACTTTTTATACTGCACCAATTCAATGAATCAAGTTCATTCCATGTGTTTGTTTTGCCTCAAAAACTATAGCTTTGGACATTTAAAAGGCTAATTAATCCACATGATGAAGCACATTACCTTCTGTGTACATGTTTGTATTCTGTTTCTTCACTTTACCCAGGCAGCCAGATGTAATATTGTGTAACTACACATTACTCCATCGAGAGCCTGCCAGTGTTTGGAAAAAAATATTGAATGTTTTTTTGTGAAATCTTTTGTCAGTTCAAACATTTCATTCTACATTCACAGGAGAGAGAGTGGCTCAATTTCTGTGTGTTCTGAAGGAAAACACAGATCTTGTGGCCGTCCAAACCCAGGCAGAGAAGATCGTCCAAACGCTGTGGGCCCGCCCACCGGCGGAAGGTGCCAGAGTGGTGACAACGGTGCTCAGTAATCCTGCACATATGGTGGAATGGTAATTCTGTTCAAATTCTTTTCACAGTCCATCATTTCTGATTGCACCTTGGAAACTTTATTTATAGCTTGGAGAAAAACAGAATTATAGCTATAAAAAAAAAAAAACTAATTTGGACGCTCATATTCTTTCATGGATTTTCTCCTAGTGACATGTTTCTTGTGTAAAATCCACGAGCCATGTGCGCCGTTCTCTGACATTTGACATAACTCAGGAAACTATGGAATATCATATTCAAGGTTAATATTCGACACTTAGAATATTCTGACACTATAAATTAATTATTGCTCATATAAAGTTCAGTTTTATTTGTATAGCCCTTTTAACAATGAACATTGTCACAATTCAGCTTTACAGGAATACATAAATTATATGTTGTAAATGGAAATGTATCCCTAAAGAGTAAGTCAGAGGTGTCAGTGGTGAGGAAACCTCCTTTAGATGGGTGACACTAGAGAGTGTGATTATAAATCTGTGTACTATATGGTCCAAAAGTGCAGTTAAATAACCAGGAGATTAATTCTAGATAACATGAAGTTTGTCTTGCTGACATTATCAACTGTTCACTGATGGATGCTTGCAAAGACGTTCAAAACTGTTCATGGCAACTGCAGTCCAAAGGCATCTCCATCCAAAGCCATCCCATGTAACTCCTGGGGCTTTAATCCTTTAATCTTTGTTTAGTTTAATTTTTTTTCTTGTCCTAAGTGGCTTGATGTCGAATGTGTCTGCTTAAAAAATTACAACTGAGATGCCTGTAGTCAAGAAAAATCTGGCAACCATTATGACACAAACTATATGCAGTTAACATCAATAACCTGACTGAGTCATGCAAAGTACAAGGAACTTACCCCATGTAAATATTACTAATTTAGGTCCAAAAAAGGAAATACACCAAATAAGTCTTGACTCCGAATTCAGCCCTTATCAGGTCTTCTGTGGAAAGGCTTGATTTATTATTAAGCGAATGCTTTAAATAGCTTTTCTGTCAGGCAGGAAGGGCTAAAAGGCACAGTGGAGAGATGCATGAGGACGAAAGAGCGTCTCCGAGACAAGCTGAGACTGTTAGGAAACCCAGGCACATGGGAGCACTTGATGAAGTCGGGAGGACTCTACTGTTGTATTGGACTCTCTGGTGAGCGATGTGTGTGTTAACAAATCAATTCAGTATAGCAACTAAATTCTAGCAGTTTGAAAAGCTGTGTGACTACAATCACAGATTCATTAATGGAAAATCAAGACAGAGATCGAATTTATTTATTTATTTATTTATTTATTTATTGGCTGTAGGGGAGTCATCAAACATTACGTTCTGTTCTGTACCCACACTAAGAAAGGGTGGAAAGATTTTCTCTCTGGATGTAAATTGCTTTGCAAAGACTAAAGAGTTCTGGAAAAGATCCTATTGTTCATTTCTAAGCTGTCACAAGTCTCAGAGCTACCGGTTGTCTTGGTTTATGTTAAAAAACAAAAGTTTACAAATGATTATGCTAATCTGAGAAAGCTAGCGAGTCAACAGTGAAAATGTAGCCTGTATTACACTTCCTATCAGGTTGTCTGATGGTTGCGTCAAGACAAAATCTTGAGCCATGTATGTTTTTGCCTCAGCCAGAGTTTGAACCCAGAAGAAACGTCTCATTGATGATTAACAATAGCACAGTCATGTCTGTCAAAAGTGTTGAAATCTGTTAGTTATTCCTGACATTTACTGTAGACTTTTAAGCTTGTAAAAAGCTTCAATTCTGTATCTTCGGCATCTCTGGGTGAATAATTTATGGTAATTTGACCAAAGTGAGCTAGTCACACAATCTGAGACAGCTTTAAATTGTAACTGGAGAATTTTTGAAGTCTGTGCTCTTTTCAGATTGTTAGTTGGTTGTCCTTTTAAAAACTTTCCCTATCTAATGAGAGGTTGAGTGTGTGCGGAATCTGATGTTTAAAGAATTTAAATGCACGGGAATGTGAAATGTCATTTGGCTGGCAATCTCCGTCTTGATCTTTCGCTAATGAATGAGCATAAATGCAAATGCAGGAATGATGTCTATTGTACATGGTGGAAAAATTGTGTTCCTCAGACATTAATAGCAAAGTGTGAGGTGGAAAAAAAAAAGAACAGTATAATATTTAGGACTCGTGCCTGGAAAAAAGGGAGCTTAATTTTGCCAAACAATTCTGAACAAGTGCTTTATATCAGTGACTCATCCAGTGAGATGTGATTTTGAAAGGAAAGGTTGAACAGAAGGTTAATAAATGGTTGCCTGTTTCTAAGCATTTAATTCATTTTTCCCCATTAGTTCAGCAGGTGGACTTTCTGGTGAAGAAGAGACACGTGTATTTGCTCCCGGGAGGCTGCTTCAACGTAAGTGCCATCAACAGCGCTAACCTCGACTACGTGGCAGAATCTCTTCATTTGACTTTGACCGCTCAGCTCTGACTTACACAGTGTAGATAGTTATATCTGAAATGCATGTCTGGTTAATCATATAGTGATGTCTTTTTAGAAAAATAGGCCGTAAGGTTTTGCATAAAACAGAACTCAGAGTACAGTATAGCTGAAGTTGTAGTGAAGGTGACATATAGCTGAAAGGAACATCTGCAAAACTTACACATTACTCATCACTTACTGTAAACTATAACAGCTATCAGCATCAGTTCCCTTACCAGACTAATTTTTTTCTCTTTCTTGTTGCTAATATGACAAAAAAAAAACACAAGTTGTCACATTACTGAGAAACAAGTAAGTGCAATATCCTGAAGATTCTCATTTCTATGGTGGAAAACTTTGTACCTGACCGTTACAATGTGCCGACACTGAAGACAATAAATGTTATATAAACATCTTGTCTCAACGATTATGGATTTTTTTCTTAAATAGCAAAATTAAATCAAGCACATGATATAATCCAGTGTGTCTATAAATATCCTTCTTAAGATTATTATAATTAACATTTTCAATTAAATCCAGTCACTCAGTCATTCATGTCACACTGCAACACAGTCCTTACAGAAATAATAACAGTAATACATTATGTTTTTATTGCTTGATGTGATGCTGATGCTCGATGTGTTTTAAAATAATGAAATGCCAGCTTTACAGCTGTTTCATAATTGAATACAAGCCATCTTGGAATAAAGTCAACAACCCATTGCAGCGTGTAAAAGAAAATGTGAAGTGTTCATCAGGGTTTAAGTATGGAGAATTGTAAGATTTCATGTAGCAGGTCTTTTATTCAACCCTAAGGCATTTCTCTGCTGTAGTGCCGTCATAGATAACCATCACAAGACCTAATTTATTCATTTGCACCAATGATCTTAACTTGTTAAAAAGAAAATTTTTATGTCATTTTTATTAGAGTTGCCTGTGGGAACTCATAACGATAACCACAGGTTAAAATATGCATGTAAAGACATTTCCATTCATCCCACTTGGTAATGTAGTTACTGCTTATATTGCACAAAAGGTGTAATGATTCTGTTTCCTAACATTTCAGAGGTGATCTGTAAACTCATTGATCTTGGTATTATGTCTCTGACATCTCTATTTTATGTAAACATAAATATATATTTTACCCAAATGACAGGAAAGTTTTAATTTTTTCGATATTCTAACCTAACCTTGATGTCTGCCTGCAAATACAGTATCATGTTTGGACAGTTTTTTTTTTTATTTACCTGTCCACTTTAGCCTCAGATTCCTGTTCATGGCTGATGGTAGTGATCCCAATATTTATATGTATATATTGTTGAAGTGCATTTAATGCAAATTGTGCAAATGTCTGGTTGTCGCATAGTGGGTCCAGGCTCTAGGTGTTCTAGGTTACAAGGTTGTGAGCCAAAATAGCCCTTAGGAAGAATCTCCTTCTCATTCTAACTGTGTTCTCCTTGAAGGTTCAGAAACATCTCCCTGAAAGCAACAGAGAATTGAGAGAGTTCCTTGTTGGGATGGCTGAGTTCTCTCACTATCTTCCTGGCCTTGGTACAGCAAAGCTTGCTGTAGATAGACTCCAGGTCTAATCATACCACCTTCTGGAGAGGTTGTCTGTCGTGTTTGGTACTGTTCCCAAATCAGGCTGTGAAGCTTCCTAACAGGATGTTCTCAATAATGCAGGTGTATAAAGTCTTTAGTACTGTACCTGCAAGGGCAGTTTAAAGCTCAAACATTTTCCATAAAGACTTGCTTTGCCAAGGTTGGACTAGATGAACTAGAAGTGGTGTGCACAGAACCTGAGCTATTCACCACTAAACAACGTTTGGGATGAGTTGGAAGGTTGACTTCCCAGCTTTTTTGCCTGCCATCACTAATGATCTGGTGAGTTAGCAAATCCCCAAAGACTCGTGCCAGAATCTAGTTTAGATGCTTTCCCAGAAGACTGAAGGTTAAAACAACAGCAAAAGGAGACTAAATGTGTAATGTAATGGGATGTTCATCAAGTATATATGGGTGTATTAATGTTCCTGACATTCAATCACTGCTTTAAACTAAACTGCACTTCATATATTCAAAAAATTGCATTGATTCATTATGACATCAATTTGCAAGAGGATAAACATGTCACATACCTTATGAGTCACTTAATGCTCACTGTGTTTCAGCTGCAACAAAGTCCAATTTCCACATATTACATGAAGGCGACAGCACATCAGAAGTGCTATACAGGGACCTGCCTACGTGCTACTTGTACTCTCCGCACAGACTGAACCATCATCTTTTCCTGATAACAAGGCCACAAATCAACCACATTATTGCGCAAATGACTTGTGTGCCCCGGTAAATGTCGTCTTGCCATAAAGAGTCTATTTACACAAAAATGAGTGCACATCACAGAACACGAACAAATACAGAGGCTTGCTTACAACAGATCAGGTTTTGAGAGATGATCAAAAAAAACAAAAACGCTGCACATCCACTCATAACTTCTCCTTGATCTTTGTCAATAAGCTCCAATCAGCGTTGCTCTCTTCTGAGTCAGACCACAAATGAGAGTGGAAAAAATGAATAACTGGAGTATAAATGGCATCACAACAAGGTTGAAAAATAAGGATAAATAATAAACTAAGAAAAATAAGGCACACAAGTATTTTAACCCTTTCAATTTCCAGATTATTGCTATTGCTATGATTCGTTCATTTTAAAGCATATTATTCATAAGTACAAGTCTGAAGTCTTTAAAATCAGGCCTGTAATTCTATACTCAAGTTATAATGTTCCTCAACTATTTTAAGGCTGTTTCAAAATTTCAAACTATCTACAGTATAACTTTACTATGGTCAATACACAATGGATGGGGTGATGGGGTGGAGGTTTGGGTCAGTTACTGTTAGTTACTACATTGTAGTTGATTATTATCCAAGTTACATTATTATTATGGGGTCTATCATCTGTTTTTAGATATTGTACAGCTAATGCTAATGCTGTTAAAGTCCGAAAAAACTCCCTGTTATCACTAACAATACGAAAATTAAAAACAGTAATTCCTCATAAATGACAAATCGCAAAGCTGTCCATCAAGATGAAACACTTAGAGCTTTACCTTTCACTGTCTGGAGACCTTCTAAAACTACTAAACATCTCCCTAAAGAAAATGTCACCATAACAGATTGCAGGTTTTTAATCACGTATTATGTGAACCAGTGAGATTTGAGAATTCAGCACCTCAGTATTGTTTCAAATACATTATTCAATTACAGTTTTAAGCCCATGCGTAGATAACAAGCAACTACAAGAAGAAGCATAACAAAAAAGTAAAGACACTAGAACTTTTTGAATTGCTGTTCCATCCTAATCCAATCCTGTCTGTCAAGACCAGTGATGTGAGAGAAAACACGACCATTGAATGTAATTTGCTGTGAATTCTAGCCACTTAGGCTGGTGGCATCATAGAGATATGAACTCATGAGAAAATTGCTCTTCTTATAAGCACAGCCTAAAAGGTCTGTATCTGTGTCTGTATCTGTAGCCATGGTTATGCTATGGATATATATAGCTGTTTCTTTCCTCTCAATCTCTTACTATCACAAATATTATAGGTTGGATATCGATATGAAAAGTTATAGAAGGTAGCTGAGGGAGATCACTCCTCTACTAGGTGCCAGCAGATGGTCTGATCAAACAATGAATGCTGGTTTAAGAAAACAGCAACTGCAAGTATTATTGCATGTCATTCTCTAAAGATAGGGGAAATATACGCCATTATGCAGTCAGAATGAAAACATCGGGTGTGCAATCATAGCAGATGTTTTCTGTGGTGAAATGATCCTGATTTATATTTATTTATAAGATAAACCTTGGAAAGTTCTTATCCTATTTACATAAGTTCATTAGAATTTGGAGAGTGGCACAATTTTCATCATTTAGCCTTTGTTCCCGACCACAATGGATGTGAATCAGTAAAGCAATGAAGAGGCGGATGATTAAATGATGGTGAAGGAAAAACAATGATCCACATTCGCCATATTATCTGAATTATATAGTCACATCCATACACAACAGTCGGGCCTATACAACACAACAATGGATGTGAAATGAAGCCATCAGGATGTGATTTACAGTAAGTGTAGACTTTCAGATTTAATTTGAGGCGGTTTAACAAAAATATTGAATTAATCGTTTAGGAATTACCGCCATTTATTTACACAGCTCCTCTGGAGTTTCATTGCTTTCCATAGGAATTCTTACAGTGTGGTAAGGGGAGGTGTTAAGTGAAGTGAAGGAGGACATTATTAGGCTCTAAGAAAACATAACAACTCTATCAGATAGACTATTGAAGTTTATGACAAATAGATAATTAAACTAGTACTTTTTTGGGCCAAATCTACTGGTACATTCTTAAAAAAGAAGGAATGCTGGCAAACTCAACAGCACCAAAAGGTCTGGAAGAACACAGAAGAAACCTAAGCCTAATGAATGTAGAATTGTAAACCATTCACAACATCTAACCGATTCAAGAAAACTGTCAAGGAGGTAGGCATAACATTGCCAGTGTCTACAATCAGGACAGCTTCATGAATATAAATCCAGGTTTTACCTCTGGATGTAATACACTAGTAACACACAAGAAAAGAAAGGCCAGATTAGAATTTGCTAGGAAACATATAAAATGAATTGCACTCTGGAACAAGAGTCTTTGAAGATACAGATTATCTTGTACCAGAATGATGGGAAAGTTCTTATGATCCACACCATACCACACCATCTGTCAAACATGGTGTTATGGCACAGGATTGACAGTTTGACTGCCAATAGAACTGGGTCACTGGTGTGTATTGATGATCAGATGCCAAAAGAAGGATGAATTCTGAAGTGTATAGCGCTGTACTGTCTGCTCAGAATGCAGATCATTCAAATACTGCAAAAATAATGCCGCTTCACAGCATACTGTAGTGCAAAAGTAACCAAGGAGTGTCATAAGGCAAAGAAATGGTCTTAAATGTCACCTGACCTCAACTCAGCAGAGCATTATTTTCACTTACTGAAGACAAAACTGAAAGCAGAAAGTCCCACAAACAAGGAGCAAATAAAGTAGGCCACAGCAATGGCTTTGCAAAGCATAACAAGAAAGTACGCATTTGGTTATGTCAAAGGGGTTCCAGACTTTAAGTGGTTATCGACTGGATCCAACCGCAATGGATTAAAAAATTCTTATATTTATAATGAGGTTAGTTTGTCCAATTATTTTTGAGCCTGTAAAAATGGAGGTACTATGGAAAACACGGCTTAGTTTAATGCAATACTTTTGGTAAACCCCTTGAAATGAACCTGAAAGTCTATACATCAGTCAATCTTGAATGCTACATTTGAAATCCATTGTTGTGGTGTATGGACGTGACTGTGTCGAATGGACAATTCAGTAAACTTGTCATTTTTTTCACTGTCATTTAATCTGTGTCTTGAAGCCTACGAGCACACACGTCATTGCTGTACAGACTTATTCACCACATACCACAAAAAAGGACAGAAGATAAAAGACAAAATGCTAATGAAGTACAAATGATGGAAGACACAAAGTTGTCACTAGAAGGTCTGGCCACTTAGAGATAATTAAAGACCTTAGAAGATCCATGACTTTACACACTATTCATCAAGTCAAGTCTAATGTGAATGCCACTGTTGCCATGTCAGTCTCAATCTGATCAGTCTGCTTACTTACAATTTTTTTATTCTTGTACTGAATAATAGTTATATTTAAACTTTAAATTTAAATCTCCTAAATACACTATATGGCCAAATGTATGGACACTTGACCATCACAACCACATGTGCTTGTTCTGCCATTTGTAACAACCTCCACTCTTCTGGGGAGGCTTAACGAATAGATTCTGCAGCATGGTTGTGAGGTTTTGTGCCCATTCGGCCACAAAAGCATTACAGAGGTTGAACAGTGGGGTTGGTCCAGACGGCCTGGTCTGCTTTCCAATTTGTCCCAAAGGTGTTCACTGGGGTTGAGGTCATGAACCAATGCATGAACCAATGCACACGATTTGTTCTGGAACATGGGCCTTTTAGGTGAAGTGAAGGAAAATCTTAATCCCCTGTATGAAGAGACATCCTATACAGTTGTGTGGAGTTTAAAGAAGACCCACATATGGGGTGTTTTTCCCACATCAAAATTGGCATTTATAGTATTAGCAAATGTCTGTCCCTTTGTTCTAGTGAGGGTAAATCTTAATACTACAGCATGGAAAGACATTCTAGACAATTGTGTGTCTCCAACATTGTGGCATCTGTCATATGGGTGTGATAGTCAAGTGTCCATATAATTTTAGCCGTATAGTGTGTCTGCTCAACCAAAAGAAAGGAAGCAGCTGTTGCTTTGTTTCCCCTCCTTCTGTTTCTTTCTCTTCCCTTCTCTCATCTCTAACTCCATTTTCTGATAAAAACATTTTCTCCCTTCATATGTCGCTCGATTTTTTTTTTTTTTTATCCCTGTTTCCTCCAGGGTTGTATAATTAGCAGTATATTCACAGCTCTGAGTGTCTGTTAAAAATCCAGCTGAGAGGAGATGTAATGTGCTAACTGGTTTTCACCAACAGACATTTACAATATGGGTAATTACTCAGGATCACAGAGAAAGCCATTAGTGCCTTAAAATTAGGGCTCTATCTCGACCCTACACACACAACCACACATACACCAAAAGCAAAAGCTGCATTCAGTGCACCTGAGCTAATGTACCTGAGCTCTGGCTAATCTGTTAAAAGCACTGCTACCAAGGTGGAGGTCAATTCTTCCAATAGGATTCACAAGAAAATGGTCTACTGGATGAGAAGAAAAGTAATATCCTGTCTTCTTTGTCAAGAAGAAATGTAGGAGCAAGTGCACTCTATCACCAGGATCTGTATATCTCAGATCAAATAAAAACCACCTGTACACACTCAGATGAAAGGTGGCAGTTATGTAGTGCTGGTGCATCACAGCTTCTGGGTTCGATGAGTTACAGTTAACCCCATATGTTTTCCACATTTCTGAATAATTCTGTTTATTTCCCTACTATCACAACATTTGTCCAATCTTGAGTAAAGAGATTTTGCATGACGTTGCATGAAGGCATAAGCAAGGTAACCGAGCCTTGTCTGTCCTTGCAGATCATTTCATACGACTTCACTGAGGTGAAACTGTGGCAGATAACAGATTAGTCACAGTAGAGTGGTGAGATTAAAGACTGAACACCCTCATCATTTTGGTACCTGTGGTTTGAGTTTATCGGGTGGTCTATTTGCACCCAATAAGACACAGGGCCTAGCAGGCAGTCCCCCGACTGGCAGCTTCAACATAGTAGATTGTGAGTATTGATTTATTCAGTAAAGTCTAAATACAGGTTTTAACCAAGCTGCTCTGTGAAACACATGGCCGTTATTTAAAGTAAGACAGAAACACAGTCAAGTGGCAGTGTTAAAGCGATATATCTGTTATTCAACTTTTCCATCAAATAATCAAAACACTTTGGATCTGAAAAGCGGCAGTATGTAAAATTAAATAAATCCTTTCTTGAAGATAGACGTTCTGTGGGGAAAGCTTTCATGTGTACTTTTGGGCTTGAGAATTGCAAATGAATAGATGAATAATTGCTGAATAAACTCTTTCTCATTAAAGTGCTTGGAAGAGAAGTCTTTTATATGTTGACTCATTCCATGAAGGGCATAATATCCTCAGCATTCACGAGATAACACAATGTGCCGATGAGCAGAAGAAAATGTCATAAATGTTGTGGGCGTAAGTAATTCAGTCATGTTGCTTCAAGAGACTGACTGAGTGAATGACTGGATGAGGGTGGCTTGCCTGAGGTGAAAAAAAAGTGATGTTTGCATCTTAAATGCTTAGCTGTAAAATGTACATTTATTTATTTATTTATTTATTTGTTTGTTTGTTTGTTTGTTTGTTTGTTTGTTTGTTTGTTTATTTTCAACTTTGCTGCAAATGCATGGCAGTGAATGTACAGTATGGGAAAATGACATGACATCTCACAATAGGTAAAAGGCTCTCAAAGAAAGTCTTCAGGGATGGAATTATAGTTCTGTGTAGATCTCTGTTCTAGTTATAATAAAAAAAAAACAGATAGTATATATTATTGTATTATAATTAAAAACAATCTTTACTAAGTTACAGATTTTTTTTTTTTTTTTACGATTTTACCACTTAATAATACTTATTATTAGCCAAATGTGATTTTATTCCACCACGTAAATCAACTGGCTCGGCTTGTACAGTGGATAAATCTACAGCTTTTCCTGTTTCCATTTTCAACTTCAAACATAAATATATGGCTAAATTCACAAAATATGATTACTGGTTAAAAATATAACTATTATCACATAAGAACCACAGAAGGTTCACATATTATTACATTATAGATATTGTCCAGTGTTATTTCCAGAATGATTGATATACGATCAAGGGAAAAAGTAAAGCCTACTTTAAATATCAATTGTGTGGTCCTTAGAAACATCTAGAAACTAATAAATAGTGACAAACACAACAACAAATAAACAACAGATTTCAATATTGTAATCGTTTTCCCCAACAATCAGAAACCAGGTAGGAAAAAAATAAGTATAACCTTCCTACTTTCACTTCAATCATTTTTTTTTAAATAATAATAATTTAATAAATATTTTTTTTTAAGAGAATAATTAGCAGACATTAATTAGCAGTGAAGAAAATACCTTATATTAGTTCATCAAAGATTGTGGCAGTCTTTTCTTCATCAAAGAAATAAGGACATCAGCGATGACACCAGAGAATCAGCCGCTGACAAATGTAAGGCTTTCCAGCAGTGTTAGCTGGGTCATGCAACAGGTCAATGAACCCCAAAAAACACCAAAAAATTAACATCACAATGGTGAAATTAGACAAAAACTCATCAACACACATGAATGGCCAAGCATAAATCCAGAACTTAAGCCTATTGAGATGATGTGTATCTTAATACTAGGTCCTCATACGAAACATCAATGAACTGAAGCAATGTTGTAAAGAAAAGTGGGCCAAAGTTTCTAAAAGATGATGCAATAGTCTGAAAATCTCTTACAGAACTCCTATCATTTCAAGTTATTGTTGCTAAAGGTGTTTCTACATGTTACTAAATTCTAAGGTGTATTTATTTTCCCAACCTGCTTTCTGAATGTTGGTTGGTTGCTTTCTGAATGTTTACTTTTTGTGAAAAACGACTACATATCGAAAGGTGATTTGTTGAATTGTTATTGAATTTTCACCTGAGGTTATTTGTTTGGATATTAAAGTTGCTGAGGACCACATAATTGTTACTTAGGTGCTAATTTAAAAAAATCATAGAAATGAAGTAGGATACTTGACTGTATAACTCTGACGGTGTAACAAACCTTCTATACGGGTTCGAGGCTGTGGTAGTTTTTGTGCTCAAATAGCCTAGTCAAGACTAGAAGGGGTTTAGTGCCAGGCCAAGCTGTTAGCGGTATGAGCCGTCACACTTCATAATGGCCAGAGTGGGCTTGCATTTATTCTGAAAAGCAAGACCTGCAAATTGCTTCCTCTTTGATCTCAGAAAAGAATACAGTATGTTCTTGAAGAACACACACAGGCACACACACACACACACACACACACACACACACACACACACACACACACACACACACACACACACACACACACACACACACACACACAAAACTTCTTTGATGCAACCTCAGATTAAAAAACAAAGCAAATTTTTTTTTCTTTTTCATTCTATAGAATTGTTTTGTGTAATTGAGGGAAAGTGAAATGAATTCATTGTGTGAATTTACTTTTGAGCTAAAAATAAATGTTTTCTAGATGAGCACTGTTGAAGACTATTGTAAAGCCCTATAAGTATAACTCTAGCAAGCATATTTCAGTCCTGAAGCACCAAGGTTTCTTAACAGGAGCTTTTTCTTTGCTTTCTGTGCACGGTGCCCTTGTAAAGGCCTAATTAAAAGCTTATTAATTCTGTAACTAGGAAAAGTTTTCTGCCTTTCACCAAAACCAAGGGCATGGAGTGATTAAAAGCTTAAAATCCATGTTAGTTATTTCCATTATACTCATTTTAAAAAAAAAGAAAGAAAGAAAGAAGCAAATAAACGTAAAAAAAAAAAAAAAAAAAAAAAAGCAGGTAGGAAGATGAAGAATAGTTGAATTCATTCAGTATTTTCTGCCTGCACATTTTGAAATGTGGTGTGTCACCATGTCCATGCACATACATAAAAGCAGCACTGAATGACTTTAATACCACATATTGTAAGTCTTGTGTAGAAAGAAGGAAGTTCATGTTCATGGTGTTCTATTACAATTATAAGACTCATTTTCCAAGTCTGATTATTATCATCAGAGAAGGATAAACAGAGTGATGATGATAACTCACATGATAAGCTGTAGGCAAAACCCTTAAGCTCTCTGAACTCATCTTGGGTCGCCCATGAACCTTACTGTATATAATCCTCTTGATCCATCAGACATAATAATCTCACACCCTGCTATAATACAATAAGAAATCCCTTGTCTACCGAAATGGAAAGAGACAAGAGCTTAACCTTGTCGTATCCAGGACACACACGGTCACACACACACACAGCATCTTTATATTGTGATACATTATGATATAATCCATAAATTTTCTGCAACACTTATTCTACACAGGGTTGCAGGGAGCCTGGAGTCTACGCCAGTGAACTCAGGGCACAAGGTAGGGGGCATACTAAATGAGATTTCCATTACAGGGCAAAATTTAGAGGTCCAATCATCCTACAGTGCATGTCTTCAGACTGAGTGAGGAAATCGCAGTACCTATAAGAAACCCCCTGAAGCACAGGAGAGAATGAAATCATGCGTCACACACACAGGGTGGAGGCAGGAATCGAACCCCTAAACCCAGAGTTGCGAGACATTCGTGCTAAACATTAAGCCACCAAAACCCACCAGAAGAAATATTATTAATTATAACCCTATTGTTGAGTTATGTAAATATATTAAACAAATCCCCAAGTAAACATAGTAAATCCTTAGTAAACAATGCTTTATAATTGCACCCCAGCCACTTCGTGTTATTTCTATTAAATAATTAAGATTCTATTAAGAAATTTTCTCGGTATTTAAATCATACACAGATTTCACAGAAATTAAATTGTGACAGTGTCACATTTTCATATGGGGAGAAAGGGCAATGTGCAAAAAGAGCTAAACGAATCAGTCTGGCTCCTGGTAGACCAAGGGCTGATTGAAGAATGAAAAAAAAAACTCAGGGCTGATCAAATCAAGTTCTGGTTTGATTCAGAAAAGCTGAAAAATTGCACCTGACAAGAAACACATGTTTATCTTAGAGTCTGTGGTCATTTCATTTTGTAGGCCTGATGGAAACCAGTGCCACAGTAATATGCGTTTGAGAATGATCCCATTTCTCAAAGCAAAACTTTAGATTCATGCAACTTGAATTTATTGACAATAAATCTATTAGAGACAGGAGCAATTCATTGCTTCGTTCTCAGCCCTACAAATACGTCAGCCTTTTTTTTTATATAAATGCTGACATGCCAGCACAAAGGTTGGCTATTCAGCTTAGCATTCCTTATAATTAAAAGGTCAGGTGGATGGTATTTGCAAGTACAGATCTTGCATTAGTCCCTGCCATTAGCCTGAATAGGCTTGTGTGCGTTTATTCGCTGCATGAATCCTTTGTGCAAATATAATAACTATTGCAAACAAGCACAGAAAATTGCTGTGCTTCAGTGTGTTTAAACATTTATCCGGGTCCCACTAATTCTGTATGAAAAAAAAGGTAGAAAAGAATTCATCAAAAAAAAAAAAAAGCCCTAAATGCGACAGCTCTGTTAATGATTTATTTTCCATTTATACATATGGACAATCTACAGGATTCATCACTAAATCTGTAGCGATCATCATTATGGAAATATGATAATATATGTGTCTTATTTCCTATAAGATATACCTTATGTCATTTCCATGAGACACATTTCCATGTCAAAAAAAAATGTTTGCACATCTATAAATCTTTGGATTTTTTTTTTTTTTTTTTAATGCTTTCAGTTTAGTTCTAAGTTAAACTTTTCAGTTTATATGATAAAAGTGCTCCAGTCCAAATGAATTTAAAAATAGGTCCAAAAATATTATTTGTATTAATTCAATTTGATTCAGTGTTATTTTTTACAGTTTTTTTTTAAGAATAGACAGTAAATAGACAGGTGGACCATCACACAAACATACATAAGGTACTTAGATTTACACACTATGGGCCATTTAAAGATGTCAGTTATCCTACAATTCATGTCTTTGGACTGGGAAGGAAACCTGAGTACAAGGATGAAATCACCTGAATTCACGTGCAAATTCCTCGCACACAGGGGTAGACGGGAATCGAACCCAAACCCTGAAGGTGTGAAGCAAACATGCAATCCGCTCAGCCACTATAGAAGATATTTAAATATATATTTATATACAAACGTAACTAAGATCATATAACACAAGCAAAGCCGTCAACAACAGTTGCAACTCTGCTTGTATTGTACTAGACGTTAGTAGGTTATTTACTACTCTCTGTTCTGAGAAGATGCATGAATGAAAGATTTCACATACATGATTTCTCTGCAAGCATGAACTTATTTGATGAGCTACAAAGTTTGAAGGTTTGAGTTTGGCTTGCAGAATGAAAGCTGGTAGGGTTCAAGGTCAGTATTGGAATACACACATACAGTAGCTTATTCTTTTTAACAGTGGTTCGATCGTGTCTGGTATTCAATTCTTTGAGAAAGGGTATTGGGTCGCGTCCGCAGAGTCGGAACATGAGATCAATTAAATTAATTCAGCCTTTTGGACTGGAGTAAAGGATTCCTTTGACTCTACTTTTCTAATTATATTGGCCTCTACAGTATATAATTAGCCGTCGAACCGACTGTGATTAGATTCATACATAATATTCTGTTTAATGAATTTAATGTTAAAAAAACATGAAATCATCGCTGCCACAGACAGCGATCCTTTCTGCTGGTATCTGTGATTATTCATAGTTAATGAAGTGAAGTTCATTTGAAAGTGGAAGAAAATCTAAAACAGATTTTCAGTAGAAAAGCAGTAAGCAGCAAGAATGTAGAACAGATAGCAGTGAAGGAAAACACCAAAAAAAGAGCAACCTTGAAACAAACACCTAAAATGATTGCAAATGTTCACTTGGTTTATCAGATTTTCACAGGAAACTAATGAATATTAATACACAGCTGTCTGTGATGGTTCTATGTGTGTGTGAATGTGTGTGAAAGCGATAGAGTTCATCTATTTAGCTGTTATGTCCTCCAAGCTGCTTGTTTTCAATATGGCCGTTCGCAAAGTTAAATCGGGTCAGATAAGAATATAGAAAAGTAAAGAATTTCTACATGTCTGAATATTATTGAGACAGCCATACAGTATATGCCTATTGTTTTTGAGAATGTCTGATGTGTGAGTAATGGATAAAGGTTAGAACAACAATGATGCTGAACCCTGTGAGCATGAGCGTGTCGTGACTGTCATTGTGGCTGCTACAGTATATTGCCTCTGAAAGGAAAAAGTTACCATACCATATCAAACAATCATTGATATATTCTGGTATCCAGCTTATGTGGATAAAAGTGTGAGGACAAAAAAATCCTAACAAATAATAAAAACTCAATGTCAATTCAAAGCATATGAGTCAATTTTTCTTTAGAGCAGCAGAGAGTTAAATCTCTCATTTTATTGGCTTTATTGTCAATAAAGCTTTTTTTTTCTCTGATCAAATTTTTCTTTAGAGCAGCAGAGAGTGAAATCTTTTATTTTATTGGCTTTATTATCAAAAAAAGATTTTTTTTTTTTTGCCCTGATCTCAAATCTCAGTCCCCCAAATAATCAGCAGTTATAATGGATCAGTTGGTAAGTGGAGAAGTGTATTGTGAAAAGCACTGTTATGTCTTGAGTACTTAATAAGTTCATTTCAATGCTCCAAAAAAAAAATAAAAAATACCAATTTGAATCTTTTGTAAAAAAAAAAAAAAAAGTAATTAATTAATTAAAAATTGGAAATGGCCCATGACTAACCTCTATCTCTGCCTATCCAGGTTACACTGGAATAATTTTGTATTGCAATATTAAATAAAGCCAACATTGGGGAAATGTTGATGTATCAAGATGATAAAGTTCATTATCCACTTACAGTTTACTGGAATTGCTTGCTACCTAGCAACGCTAATAATAATGGCTTTTTATCGTTTCCATGATGGACTTAAGGACTCCACCCGCAGCCTCAGGTCTATTCACCAAGGACGATTCTTTTTGAGCATTAAATTCACAGTACACGAGCCCATTCACCACGTCAAGGTCTCAATCTATGAACTCTCTCACTGAACTCCAGAACAAAAAAAATGGCTTAACTATTTAGCAAGAAAAATCCATCATGCATAAACACTTCCATTATAGACCATAATGATTATTTTTCTCTTTTATTGTCAAACCTAATTAACCTGATATTAATGGAGAAAAGAATGGGGCTGGATGATGTTTGATATATTTAAGCTGGTGTATGACATATGAGTCTGAATCACACATTAATTCCACCCTGACACCCTTCACACAGCACTAGCACTAGATCTGATAGAAGATTAGCTGCATGACTCACAGCACCTCAGGCGCATTAAGTTATTATATCCTTTTTATTATTAATAACAAAGAAATCACATGCTTTAACAATGTAATCAAAAGGTTCAATTGGCACCAATTATAGACATTCTAAGTAAAAGAATGGCAAATTTATAAATCGTGCATGTTAGCAATTTTATACTAAAAATAAAATGAGTCATGAAGGAAAGAATATCTCGCTAATGAACGAATATGAACATGCAACCAGAGGGCAAAAGCCATTTAAAATTTCCAACTTGCTGACCCAAAACATACCAGGATAATCATTAGATTGAGGCAAAGTCCATTGTCTTTTTAAATAATATCCAATTTGTTCATTTCACTTTAAAATTTACCACATTGCTGTTTCTAATAGCCTGTTTATTAGGTTTCTCGTCTTAAAGTAAAATCTTTCCCCTTATGCTTCACTAGAATAAAGGTCACATTACAGTACAAGTACAAATCTGACACAGCTGTACAACTGAGCAACAAAACGAGTCAAATTCTAGTTTATTTTCAAAATTTGATTATTTAACAGTAGTCAACTTTTTCAAAGGATACCTACTGTATCTACTGTACTGTATAACCTCGATTTTATGAAGCAAAATTAAGTTATCTAGCTAAGATTTGCACAACGAAAATTAGAACAACAAGAATGGTGTATCAATCTCTAATTTGTTTATCATGGTGTACTATTTCAACTTTAGGTTATAGATGTATAACCGAATATGAATAAACAGAAATGTGTTCTAAAGAAAAACAAGTTCAGACACAAATTGGAGTCTCCGATAGAACAACATAAAATGTTTCTTACTGAGCTACACAGTGAAAATGCTCTCAGCATGTAGTTTAGGGACTCCAACAAAATGAATGAAAAAAAAAAATTAAGAATAAAAAAAAATACAAAAAAATGCAATAAATGTACAGGTAAAAAATTAACCTGTACATTTATTGCACTTTTTTGTATTTCTTAATTCACTGTTATAAAAACTTATTTTCCATGGACGGGTGCTATACCGTGAAATGCTGCATAAAAGACAACTTTTTTTTTTTTTTTTTACAAAAGTAAAGTCTAATAGTAAGTCTAGCTGTCTTTCCTAAATTTTCTTGAATGAAATACAAATGAAAACATGTAACTCTTATATTCTAGTAATAAGTGTACTATATATCATGCACTGTTATTTGTACATGTATAATTCAAGCCTCCTGTCACCAAAGAACTGTATGTAGATTGAGATTCCATGGCACTGAGGCAGCTGTCAGATAAACAAATTGCTTTATTCACACTAATAAGTCAGACAAATCTCATGAATTATTCAAGGGTGAATTACAACACAACAATGTAATACAGGTACTTCACTCTGTATAAATTAAAGATAAGCTTTAACCATAGAAAACCAGCGCTGAAGAACCAGCACGCAGGCTCTTTTGTCCTGTGTCATTTCAGTAGTAAACACTGATTAACCTAGCTTAACCTGCGGATTCTCAGCCTCAAGGCAAGTCTTTCTCTGACTGTTGAAAGCAAAGGAAAAGTGATTAACTTTCAGTGACAACTTTCTATCAAGCTCGCTCATTCTTACATGAGAAGGAACTGGAGAGATGGCACTATATCCATCAAAAGAGGAATCCTCAAATTATCCAAGGAAAAAATGTGTACTGTGCATACTGAGCAGAAAATGATTCAATCAAGCTGTGACTAATTAAATGTCTCCAGTTGGCTTTTATGTAATGATAGGAGACAACAATTAGAGTTTGTCATAACCACCATGGGTTTGGTCTACCCTCAGTGCTAATCAGGTGAATGTAAAACGGGTCAATAGGCAGTGACTCAACAAGAGAATTTTCAGTAATCAAGCAGCTTTAGCTAATCAGAGGATCTGTCGAACAGTTTTTAGTGAGAAAGATACATGGGATATTCTCACCATTTCCTTCCTTATTATCTTATGGACACATTCTATCATATATATATATATGTGTATATATATATATATATTGTATGGTCAGGCAGAAACATGGTTATTTGTTGTATATTATTACAAGATAGACCATAAATTGAGACCTTAATTCGATTATTTTATTTCACACAAGGTCTCCTGTTGGGACAGAAAATTTATGTTTTTTCTACAGTTGGGGTGGCATTGAAACTTTAACACTGCATTTAACCATTGAAGGTTGTGTTGACCAATCTTCAGGTTTCAGCAATCTCATATTTGTACAGAGTTTCTTTCCTGACAATACTGTAAGCTGCATTTTGTATTTTTCTAGTAACACAAATTTCGTTTTTTGTTTTTGGCAAAGAATTCACAGATATGCAAAATGTGCTTATCTAGCATCCAAAGCATGTTAAAGACTCAATGACTTTCAAGACATTATGCTAATAATTTGCTTAAATAAAAAAAAAATTAGCCATCATTTCAGTAAAAGTTTGTATGCAGTCTATATCGCAATAGTTTTGAGAGTAAAGAAGAGAAAAGAACAAAAGCTTACTTTTCTTCTTCCCACGATCCTCAGAAGAACTGGATAATGTAACTTCCTGTTGAATAAAGGTTAATATTTTAATGTAAAAAGTGACCTATTATGGATGATTAATGGAAAAGAGTGTTCTGAGCACTTTGAAGTGTTTTAATAACAATGTTAACTTTAAATAAGGAAACTACTACTACTACTGCTAATAATAATAATAACATTAATAATAATAACATTAATAATAATAATAATAATAATAATAACAACAACAACAACAACAATAATAATACTACTACTACTAATAATAATAACAATACTAATAATAATAACAATACTAATAATAATAATAATAATAATAATAATAATAATAATAATAATAATAATAATAATAATAATAACATTTTGATTTCATATATTAGTTTACTCGTTTCTGGTGACTTGCATTTATCTTTCCATTTTTCGTTTGTCTTTAAACTCATTTTGTAGATTATTTATCGTTTAGTTAAAATTAATAGATTAAATGTTTTATCCTCACAGACCTGATCCCAAGTGTATCCGCAGTGGCCGCGCGCGAGGCTCTGAGACTCCGCCTCCAGCCTCGCGCTCAAAGCGGGAATCCTAAGCGGGGCGAGCACGCGCGCAGCTCTCAATAAGCGCGAGCGGCACGGAAGCCAATGAAAGCCACAGCAGGGCGAGTCAAACACTGTTTATCTGGTTTTAGAGGAAATTTGTGACGGAATATCATCAGGTAAGCTGGCTATAAAGACTATGTTATGTTTCTGTGCCACGGAATTAACTGATAATGTTAATAAGCAATTAGAACGCAGGTTTAATTCACCACCAATGATTAGTAATTAGTAACTGTAGCTGTGGCTAATTATTGTTCAGAATTATTAGCCATAATTTGTGAAACTCTAGTTACATGTCCTGCTAACATAAATTATATTTGTTTATTTATATATTTATTTATTTATTTGGTTGTTTATTTATTTATCTATTTAGTTGTTTGTTTATTTGTTTTTATTATTATTATTATTATTATTATTATTTAATTATCTGGCCTGTTTATTTATTTATTTATTTTTATTATTTGTTTTTATTTTATTCTCATTGTTTTATTTATTTATTGTTTTTTTATTTATTTGTTTGTTTGTTTGTTTTTATTTAATTAATTAATTCTCATTGGTAATTCCTAATTAAACACTGATTTTATAAAGTAATTTTTCTTGGTTATGGTTGACAGCTATAAAATCTAGCTTTAGCTATTTAGAGTTATAGTATTAGATAACTCTAATCTGTGTAAGAATCTATTTGTGTAATCTGTTTTTCATGTGCTAATAAAAACCAGATATCATCCACAAATCAAATTCGAACAAGCAGGTAACGTCTGCGATGTACTGTACTGTAGTGTGAATACGTTTCTGCCATCTCTGTTTCAATGGAAGTATGGTTTGTAATAGCTTGTAAAGCTTATAATAGTGATTTAATTCTAATTCTCATAAAATGCCCCCAAACCGCTGGTGTAGATACACATGCAGCTGATATAGACCAAGGTTCTGGGAACCGCAGTAATATTAACTGCCTCTGAAAACATGAATCTAACATGCTCAGTGTGTGAGAAATGAGCATGATTACATATATTCTTCAGTTCCTCATGGCCTATGTTGCACAAGATGCCGGAAGAATTCCTTTGAGATTCTGGTCGATGTTGACGTGATTGCATCAAACAGTTCCTGCAGATTCCAGGTGCACTTTCCAGGTGCACTTTCATGCCGTAAATATCCCGCTCTACCACATCCCAAAGGTGTTTTCCTGAATGTAAATCCCGGTTTGCTTTGTGACATGGTGCAATCAGTCATCGAGCTGTAAATAGCCAAAAGAAAATGGGTAAATTGTGGTCACAAAAGGATGCATATGGTGACCAAAAATATTTAAGAAGTTTGTGGCATTTAAGTGATTATTGTTTGGTATTAACAGACCCAAAGTATGCCAAAAAACATTCCCCACACCACTGCACACATCCACCAGAATGGACTGCTGACACAAGGCAGTTTGGGGTCATGGATTCACCACATTTTGACTCTACCATTTGCATAAATCCATATTTATCAGACCAGGCTACACTATTCCGGTCTTCGGCTGTTCAGTTTTGGTGACCATGTGCCCAATGCAGCCTCAGCGTTCCATTCTTAGCTGACAGACATGAAACCCGATGTGGTCTTCTGATATTAGCTCTTCCACCTCGTTTTGATATGTTGTGCATTCTGAAAAGCTTTTCTGCCTACCAAATTGTACATGATACTGTACAATTATTTAAGACTGCAGTCTTTCTATCCACTTGAAACAGTCTGGCCATTTTCCATGACCTCACTCAGAGATTGCCCTTCATTGGATGTTTTCTCCTTATTTCCCCATTCTTAGTAAACTCTAGAGACCTGAAAACTCCAAGAGAGCTGCATTTACAGAAACACTCAAACCAGCCTGTCTGACATTAACAATAATGCCACAGATCAAATCACTAAGAATAAATCTTTTCCTCATTCTGATGGTTGGTGTAAAAATTACCTAAAGGTCTCCTGTTGGGAGGAAAAAATGTATGTTTTTTCTACAGTTGGGGTGGCATTGAAACTTTAACACTGCATTTAACCATTGAAGGTTGTTTTGACCAATCTTCAGGTTTCAGCAATCTCATATATGTACAAAGTTTCTTTCCTGACAATAAGCTGCATTTTGTATTTTCCTAGTAACACAAATTTCGTTTTTTGTTTTTGGCAAAGAATTCACAGATATGCAAAATGTGCTTATCTAGCATCCAAAGCATGTTAATGACTCAATGACTTTCAGGACATTATGCTATTAATTTGCCTTTAAAAAAATAAATAATTTAGCCATCATTTCAGTAAAGGTTTGTACGCAGTCTATATCGCAATAGTTTTGAGAGTAAAGAAGAGAAAAGAACAAGAGCTTACTTTTCTTCTTCCCACGATCCTCAGAAGAACTGGATAATGTAACTTCCTGTTAAATAAAGGTTAATATCTTAATGTAAAAAGTGACCTATTATGGATGAGTAATGGAAAAGAGTGTTCTGAGCACTTTGAAGTGTTTTAATAACAATGTTAACTTATAAATAAGGAAACTACTACTACTACTGCTAATAATAATAATAATAATAATAATAATAATAATAATAATAATAATAATAATAATAATAATAATCATAATAATAATAATAATAATAATAACATTTTGATTTCATATATTAGTTTACTCATTTCTGGTGACTTGCATTTATCTTTCCATTTGTAGCCTGGTCTGATAAATATGGTTGGTGTAAACATTACCTGAAGCAGATAGCCTGTATCTCTATGAGTTTATGCACTGTACTGCGACCAAATGATTGGCATATTTGATAATCGCATGAGTGAGTGAGTGCATAGGTATTCCTAATAAAAGACTCAATGAGTGTATATACGCAATTCAGGGAAAAACAAGTGGCAAACATCCCATTTTTTGTCCAGTCCCAAAACCATTCATATGATCTGAGCCATGCCAGTGCGAATTTTATTTAATTTAGAGCTTTTACAGATGATAAAATAAAAGGTTAGGGTTAGGGTTCATTTAAATCTATTACTTAAATTTAAATTCCAGTAATAAAATAAAAATTAGAGCACAGTTTGGCTATGCCAGAATTCGTATAAACATCACAGAATCACGAAACTATTCCAGATTTAATGCATGAGCAGACTGCCAACACTCTGTGCAGTAAATGTGAACACTGGTGGGCTGCATTTACATATAGGTACCAGATAGGTTCTTGCACACAATTGCCAGTTACAGAGAGGAGCTCGTATTTTCAGATAATGATGTTGGTAATTGTGTAGCAGCGTAGTGCAGTTGGTAGCGTTTTACGTTTATATTTACAGCATTTGACAGAAGCCCTGGGTCCTGGGTTTGATCATAAGTCCAGGTTCCTCTCCATGTGGAGTTTCACATGTTGTACAATGTCAGCATGAGTCTCCTCCAGGTGCTATGGTTTCTTCACAGATCCCAAAAACATGGCAATAAGTGGGATAAGATAAAATGGCAATTGGTGTGAGTGTGCGCGTGTGTGTGTGTGTGTGTGTGTGTGTGTGTGTGTGTGTGTGTGTGTGTGTGTGTGTGTGTGTGTGTGTGTGTGTGTGTGTGTGTGTGTGTGTGTGTGTGTGTGTGTGTGTGTGATTGGTCTCCAGCTCACTGTTATTAAGGGAGCTCTGGAGCCACCATAGCCCTGCCAAAATTAAGCGATGACTAAAATCAATTAATTAATGAATTCTTTTTTTTTCTATAATTCATCTGCTCACTGAACAGGTTACTTTTTATAGATAAATGAAACATCCTGCTGAAATGACTCTTAGAATTGAACAGCTTGTCAAAACACACAAAGAGTGAAGAAAAAACACATCTGACAAAACATTTATTAAGAAAGGTGACTTTCTGAGCTGAATGTTTGACCCAGTATTTTACATAGAATAACAAATCACAAAGAAAAATGCTTGTATCGCAGCACTGTCAATCAACTTTACTTGAATTTCTAACCAACATTTGCTGCAGCGCAGTCATTATAGCATGAAAACGCTTGTAGCACATGGATGAACACACAGCCTAAAGTTTAGTCACATATCACATGACCTGCCTTTCTCAGTCTAAATAATTTTATTGACTCTCCCAGGATGAGTCACTGGAGTGTTGATAAGGACAAATATGACTGGAAATAAAGACAGAAAATGCAGAACCGGTAAATGGGCATACAATATGCTTAGGAAGTGTTGACTGCTACTGTATAAAGAAGCCATCAGCTAGTAAATTGGAAAATCTGATTGCTTCCCAGCTTTGTTTTGTTGTGTTATATGTCTGTGTTATATTAAAACGATATGTTACAACAATGAAGGAACATTTTACGCTTTGGTACCAAGCGGAATGAAAGCTATCCGCAGAAAAAAGACACCATTTCTTTTCATATTTATTTTTGCATATTTAAATGATATACACGCTCCAGTCTTTAAATGTGTAGTTATTTAGTATTTTAACAGGATGCAATTATTAGTAATCTGTGGAAAGCTGTGGGGTGTAGTTCAACCAGCGTTCTTTGTATGCAAGCAATAGCAGACACATTCAAAATTAATTCATGTATTATATCTTAGAAGGAACCCAACTGAGACCAAGTCTTTTTCACATTACATCAGCATTAACAACCTATCACGTTAAGTCGTAATGAATGCAGTGAATATAAAAGTTTTTTTTTTTTTACTGCTTTCTTCATTGTGTTATGCTTCAACACCTCACACTTTGATGAGCTTTATTTAAAAAAAAAAAAAAAACAAGTTTATTTCCCAGAGTAAATGTCATTAGGACTAGAAAGCATAGTGGCCTTGCGACCTCAAGAAAGTTGCACAGTTCAGGAGTTAAAAGCATAACTGATGTGCTGCAAGTACACAAAGGACTGATATCTCATTACGATGCATCCAGCATACTGTACTGCTCGTTGAAATTATCGGCGCAAAAGGGCACAATTAATCGTAGAAGCGAAAATTAAAAATTAATGTCAATTAATTTTGACCCCAGCAGAGAGCTTCTAGACTAATATAACTTAATATCATAAACCTCACAAGCTTGGACGAAGAAAAAGAAATTCATTAATTTTTTGCTGCAGGCATTTGAAAATGAATGAAAGAGTTTGGCCGTGAATGTCCATGGGAAATTACCAAGTTTGTGATCAGAGCATAATATAAGCCTTTCTGAAAACATGGCCTCAGAAGCAGATCAGGGCAAAGCCAGACTCTGATGACAGAGGAAGCCCACTGAAGCCCTACTGAGCAAATAATGGCTACAGGTCAGGCCTTTTTTCCTGGTAAACATAATCATGCGTGATGTAAACCCCCTTAAGGTGGAATAAGTGTATTTCTATGACTCAGTATCTTTTGATGTCGAGCACTTTTAAAAGTTTCATGTAGCCATCTACCTTGCTTGTACTCTCAAACCAATAGCAAGCTATTTGGCTTTGCAGGGCTAAGGCTGAGTCAGATGTTGCAAGAGAATGTGCTCAAGACCAACTCATGAGACTGAACATCTTGAAAATAAATGTATCCAATTGCACTTTTCAAATAACATATATTGTGCACCGGTGATTGAGAAAAATGGGTGTAATAGAAAAACCATGCCTCGGGCCAAACCAGGGTAGACAGTCAAGATGCAATAAAACCATAAGGCATCACACTGTTACAGGTAGACAGAATAAAACAAAGAAATAACAACGAAGAAGCTGTTGTAGTTACATCATTTCGTGTATATCGTGTTGTACAAATTGATAACAAGAAATAATCGAAACCATTTTGTCCGGTAGTGTTGCTAAATTCTTGTTTCCGATCGGACAGAGTTGACAATGCAGCAGCGGTTTTAATTATAGGTTTTAATATGTATTTGTTGTAACACAGTATCATTTCAATAGTAACAACTCTATAGAGGAAGCGCTATGTGTCTCCTGATATAGTTTTCTCGAAGGAGAAGGAGTCTCCAGTGTGAGCACAAGTACAGCTCTAAAATGTTATTAACAGTTTCCAACACAGGAAATTAAATGTAACTATAAACGGATAAAAAGCATCAAAACATCCTTCCTTTGTGACATGCATTATTGGACAATAATTCAAAGATTTGTGTGTTGCCAAGATTACTTTCCTATAACGGCACACCGACAGTGTTTTTAAAGTGTTTTTAACCTCGATTCCAAGGTGAAATAAATGTGAATAAACACTTTAAAACAAAAAATATTCCACGTGCTACCTTAAAATATGCAACTAACACTCAACAGTTCTTATCTTTACCAGTCGAACTAAATTGAAGACACTAATGGAGAAAACTTCATCGTTAACAGTTGTATGATTTTACAGACTGGAGAGTCACTTAATCTGCCAGTTGCTCATTTTGTAATAGAGTGGGCAAGAATGAGCCAGCCATTTGCTTATGCATCAAGGATATAACCACACAAATGGCTACAGTATATGTCATGTGTTTTGCTTCATGCTATATATCTAAACGAGACTAACAAGCACGAGTGCTTCTGACGTCTTTCAGTGTCTTACAATCTGTTATGAGCTAATGAATTTCACACCTAGGTCTTAAGTAAGAAGATGAACACAACAGTGTATGCTGCTGAATCTTAAAACTATCTCAGTGCATTCAAAATGTCTTTCTACACATATTTCCTGTCATCTGTTCAAAAAATGAAATAAGGTGGCAAAATTCATGCATCATTGTTGCACAAACTGCATAAGCACTCCACAGCACTCGCCCACTCAGGACACAACCAACTGTTAAGCTACCTCCTCTGGGGTTTCCAGAGCCATCTGTGATTTCTGAAAAGGACAGAAATCGGGTTGTAAAGTTTTGGCTAACGAATTGCTTTTTCTCCAACTCTTAGGCCAGTGAAACTGCTTTCAAGTATGGAGGCCAGTGGCGGTGGTTGGCAGAGTGAACCCATGACCTCTTGCTTCTTTGGCAACATCTCCTCCGAGAACGCCAGCACGGGTCGGATATATGAGGTGGCCGTGCAGTCAGCGAATGGCTCGACAAAACGCAGTCCACAGTTTGTCGGGGTGGAATTGCTCCAATCTTACAAACTTCTTATCATTCCTTGCTATATGATGGTTGTACTAGTGGGAGTTTTCGGGAACTATTTACTGCTTTATGTCATTTGCCAGACCAGGAAGATGCACAATGTAACTAATTTCTTCATCGGGAACCTGGCCTTCTCGGACATGTTGATGTGTGCCACCTGTGTGCCATTCACCCTGGCGTACGCCTTTAACCCTCGAGGTTGGGTGTTTGGGAAATTCATGTGCTATCTGGTGTTCCTTACACAGCCAGTGACCGTGTATGTGTCAGTGTTCACATTAACAGCAATTGGGGTGGACAGGTAAGTGGCCGTCGTTCCGATGTATGAGAGTAAATGAGAAACGTGTCATTATTAGCATAGACGTCCATTTTTAGATCCATTCAAAGTGCAGTCATCTCTCAACAAGAAATGCTCGAAGCTTACAAGAAATACAATATAGCCACTGGAAAATGTCTCAAGGTTTTTTGCATTCACAGCTGGTGAAAACTCAGCACACACTTCTCATATTGTCATATTCTCACATGCCCATCCTCCTGGGCATGAGGGAAGCCTTCAGACTTCTTCCAGGAGTATTATTTTATTCAAGGTGCCAGAACCATACTTATCAAATGCACATACAAGTAGAAGGTGCACTATTCATTTTAAGCTCACCAGAATGGTTCACAGGGCATCTACAGTATGTGAGACTAGACAAAAATAGGGAGCTGTTTACCTTCAATCAGGGTTGAGTTAGCAGTGAGTCAGACACCCCAGATTTACAGCATCTTTATTAAGTGACTGGTCAGGATCACAATGATTTAGATAAGACTTAGACTAACATCAACACCTGATGTCATTAGAAGATATGATGGATGGTTAAAAAAAGAACCTTCGCATTCTCATTTTTTTTGTGTGTGTGTTTTTGTTTGTGTTTTTGGGGTTTAAAAAAAATCTAAATACATATCACAATGCAAATACTTGGAGCACTGAACATATCTCAATACAAGTAAAGGTATGTCTTTTACATAGGGGGGTTATTACTTATGTAATCTTATTACTTATGTTTATTACTGATCTAAATTTGTTCTAATCTAAAACATACATGTGGCACACCGTTAAAACTCACGTACTTCCATCCCATTTTATTTTTTTGTCATTCCTCATAAAGCATATAGTTCAGCTCCTATATATATCTTTTATAGTATATACTATAAAACTAATAAGCAAGGTACATATATGTAGGAGTGAGGAATAAACCTGGACCCCATGACAGGTCTAAAGCATTAATGCTAGTGTTAAATGCTAGGGTTTATAGCATGCACCTACTACAGTATATTTTAAGAATAACGTCTAATCTTTGTTGAAGAATAAGCATATGAGATTTTAGGCTCATTATTGTTTCTAAATTAGACAGAGGATTTTACATGAAATCTATTTAAACTAAATAGAGATGGGACGTAGTTTGTCTGTATTAATTGCACATATTTTTAAAAATGTAAAAAAAAACGAAAAAAAACATTTTTTTATTGCCCTTTAGATACTATGCTACCGTGCACCCGCTGAAGAAACGCATCTCAGTCCTGGCCTGTGCTTATCTACTCTCCGGCATCTGGATCCTATCCTGTGGCCTGGTCGCTCCAGCTGTGGCCCACACATACCACGTGGAGTTTAGAGATGAAGGCTTCACCATTTGTGAGGAATTCTGGATGGGGCAGGAGCGTGAGCGTCTTGCCTATGCTTATAGCACCCTCTTCATCACGTACGTTCTCCCGCTCTCGGCACTTTGCATCTCATACCTACGCATATCTGTCAAGCTCCGCAACTGTGTGGTGCCCGGACATCACACGCAGAGCCAAGCGGAGGCACAGCGGGCACGAAAGCGCAAAACCTTTCGACTAGTGACATTGGTGGTGGCAGCGTTTGCAGTCTGCTGGCTGCCCATTAGTGTCTTCAACGTCCTCCGTGACATTGATATCGACTTGATTGACAAGCGCTACTTTCTGCTTATTCAGCTGCTGTGCCACCTGTGCGCCATGAGCTCGTCTTGCTGTAACCCATTTTTGTACGCATGGCTTCACGATCGCTTTCGAGCAGAGCTGCGAAAGATGTTCACATGCCACAGACGGATTGGGATTGGGATACCCGGTAACAACTGTACCGCTGCCAGCGTGGTGCTCTGACAAACAATGAAACCCATGAAACCCATTTAGAGGAGTGTATGCCACAAGCAAAAAAAAATGTGGAGTGGTTACGGGTAGACGCACAGAACAAGACAGGCGGTACTTTAAGACACATGACGTGTCTGTTGGAAGCCTGACCAAAAATGTAATTCCATTTCTACTAAATTTCTCACACCAGAGCCTTTCTAATAACGCTCCTGTGAACGCTTCTGGCTCAAAATTGAAATCCTCAATCAAAACCCAGCACCCTCAGAGAGCAAATGCTACACTGAAACTGGAAGAGTTGGAATACTGGAAGAGAATAAAAAAGAGAACCAAAGTCATTACAGAAAGTCACGAAAAGTAAGGAAGACTTAAGAATTTCTGGATCACAAACAATGAAAAAGAATGTGTATTATCGTCAGTATAAAACTAAATCTAATTAACAAATGAAAACTCAATCAAATAAATGCAGAAACCAATGGTTTAGTATTGTAAAAAATATTCTTTGTTTGAGGTTTGTGTCCTAAGGATAAGGATCGATTGAAACATAAAGAGCAGCACTGGAGGCATCATTTTTACAGGATACTGTAGAGCTCCAAAGTCAGATAAAATGCCAGATTTCCTCCACCACTTTCTTAGGCAATGTAGTTCACAGTGCCGTGGGACTGGTGTCATAATGTAGGAAATGTACTTAAGGAAGCGTTTTAATGACTATAACATGGTTGTGTAACCATATAACCTGTAATGTTTATGAGTCATTGTGATGCAGAGCTAACGTTCAGCTCTCTACATATATTTAAATTCCATGGGTTGTGCAGATTGGGATCTTCGGTGTTCAAACAGTACAATTGCAATGGATGATAATGCATCATAAATAGAATGCTGATTTCCATGATGTGAATTATATATTTCTAAGATGAACATCATCCTATTTTTGCAGTGTGGTACACTTGTTACACGTGTTCATTTTCTGAACTTACCTTGTTAAGTGTTATGGTTTAATGATTTGAAGTCATTCAAACAGAGTTTAGATTCATTACTATATGAATTATTATTGTTATAATCGTGGTTATAAATGATTATTACGCTTGACCTGTCTAAATTGCGGATGTGCATTGCGGATGTGTTATAAGGTTCTACCTGAGATACGAACGAATGGAACATACAGTAAATGCTTAAAATGCTGAAGTCATTATGTTTTACAGACGATGGGACGTTTCTACTATGTATTCTGAAAACTAGTGGAAAAAAGTCCAAAAGTTTTTTTTATTTTGAATGCTGTAGGAAGTGAACATATCAATGGCTAAATCGTTAATATGGCAATCAGATATAGTAAGGAAAAAAATTATTTCATCCCCTGCTGATTTTGTACGTTTTATGTCCTGGCTGAGGGAAGGAGGTTGTCACCCATGATTTAATGGTACATGACCCCATCCATCATCCCTTTGATGTGGTGAATTTTTCCTCTCCTCTTAGAAGAAAATCACCCCAAAAGCATAATGTTTCCACCTCCATGTTTGACGGTGTTATTCCTCATCCTCCAAACACAGCGAGTTGAGTTGATACCAAAGCGCTCGATTTAGGTCTCACCTGACCACAACATTTTCACCCAGTTCTCCACTGAATCATTCAGATGTTCATTGGCAAACTTCAGACGAGGCTGTACTGTACATATGCTGTCTTGAGCAGGGGGACCTTGCAGGCCCTGCAGGATTTCAGTCCTTCAAACTCCACAAGGTGAAATCTTGCATAGAGCCCCACCCCGAGAGAGACTGACAACGATTTTTCTGTTTCTTCCATTTGCAAATAATCGCATCAACTGGGGATGTGGTAGCTCAGTGGTTAAGGTGTTGCGCTACTGATCGGAAGGTCATGGGTTTGAACCCCAGGTCCACCAAGCTGCCACTGCTGGGCCCCTGGGCAAGGCCCTTAACCCTCAATTGCTCAGTTGTAAGTCACTCTGGATAAGGGTGTCTGCTAAATGCCGTAAATGTAACTGTTGTCACCTTCTCACCCAGCTGCTTGGTGATGGTCTTGTAGCCCATTCCAGCCTTGTGTAGGTCTACAGTCTTATCCTTGAACAGCTCTTTTGCCTTGGCTATGTTGGAGAGTTTGGAATCTGATTGATTGATCAATTGCTTCAGTGGACAGGTGTCTTTTATCACTGTCGGGGGGAATCCTCGTATCTCCAAAACCATTATTTTTCAGGAAATAAAAAAAAACGCTGTATCTAATCTGCAATGCACAGGGTTTAGTCCGTGTTGCAGTGGATTGTCTTGCGCTAAATTCCTGTCCTCAGACGAGCACCAGAACTAGCAGGGGTCAAGATTTTTTTTTTCTTCGAGCCCAGTGTTTTGAAGACATTTACCTCAGAAGACGTGTTGATTCGTTGCGATTCTTCTTGAGGAGAAATATGCCGTGAAGCTGTCCCACGGAGTGAAGAAGAGGTGGACAGTTGAATTGTCCAATGGAGTTAAGAGATTTGTGCTCAAGCTATTTTCAAGACTTTAGATTGGTTAATAACTTGTAAAAATAACAGACCCATGTGGGGACTGACCAATAGCATCGATATGTGAAAAAATATGAAATTGACAAAATTTTGACATACGGGGATTCTGCCCGACAGCGACGACATGTAATGAGCTGAGATTAGGAGCAGTCCCTTTAAGAGAGTGCTCATAATCTCAGTTTGTTATCTGTTTAATAGACACCTGGGAGCCAGAAATCTTGCTGATTTTTTTAAAATGTTTTTTCTGGATTTCTTTGTTGTTATTCTATCGCTCACTTAAAATAAACCTACCATTAAATTATAGACCGATCATTTCTTTGTCATCGGACAAACGTACAAAATCAACAGGGGATCAAATATGTTTTCCCCCACTGTAGTTCTCTGTATGTAATTCCAACATTGACATGCTGTAAAAATTAATGTGAAGTGCAATTGATGTGGCATCAATAAACAATGAGCAGACATATATATTTTTCCTTTTATGTATGTTAATGTTGCTGCTTTGTCTAAAAAAAATCAGTTAGATCAATAAAACGTTGTTTACTTGTAAAACGTAAAGTTTACTTTGCGAAGCAGCGTCAATCAAGAACAATTAGCACATGTTCATTTTCCCAGCTGAACCGAAGAAAGATGCTGTGGATGTGATAGCTGCCACTATTAGAGAAACAAAAGTACAAAATGTAAACATTTATTTATTTATATGTTATAGAACAGTAATGGTATTCAAAAGCCTTCTCAGGCCCTAGAATTGATCTGATTTTGCTTGTGAGATGTCAAACAATCCAAATCACACATGCAAGCCATGTCACAGTGTCACTAAAATTATCACTGTGTCACTACATTTATCACCGTGTCACTACATTTATCACTGTGTCACTACATTCATCACCGTGTCACTACATTTATCACTGTGTCACTACATTCATCACCGTGTCACTACATTTATCACCGTGTCACTACATTCATCACCGTGTCACTACATTTATCACTGTGTCACTACATTCATCACCGTGTCACTACATTTATCACCGTGTCACTACATTCATCACCGTGTCACTACATTCATCACCATGTCACTACATTTATCACCGTGTCACTACATTCATCACCGTGTCACTACATTTATCACCGTGTCACTACATTTATCACCGTGTCACTACATTCATCACCGTGTCACTACATTTATCACCGTGTCACTACATTCATCACCGTGTCACTACATTTATCACCGTGTCACTACATTTATCACCGTGTCACTACATTTATCACCGTGTCACTACATTCATCACCGTGTCACTACATTTATCACCGTGTCACTACATTTATCACCGTGTCACTACATTCATCACCGTGTCACTACATTTATCACTGTGTCACTACATTTATCACCGTGTCACTATATTTATCACCGTGTCACTACATTTATCACCGTGTCACTATATTTATCACCGTGTCACTACATTTATCACCGTGTCACTACATTTATCACCGTGTCACTACATTCATCACCGTGTCACTACATTTATCACTGTGTCACTACATTCATCACCGTGTCACTACATTTATCACCGTGTCACTACATTTATCACCGTGTCACTATATTTATCACCGTGTCACTACATTTATCACTGTGTCACTACATTCATCACCGTGTCACTACATTTATCACTGTGTCACTACATTTCGAATTTCTACCTGCAATATGTGTCTAAATCTGCTTTTGGTCCCAAATAACCAAATCACTTGTGTTGCCAATCCCAAAATCCACAGCATGCAACAAAACGGCATGGCAGAAGGAACAACACGGTCTGTAGCCTATCATGCCATCTGAGCACGTTAACAGATGCTTGGCATGACCACAACAAAAAAATAAGAGGCAACACGAAGACAGATTGAAAGAGAAGGAAAGGAAATGTTGCCATGGTGACTCATTCATTTGCTCTCTCTTGATTTTTTTTTTTATCCTCACTCAATCACCCACCATGAGAGAAGCACTTTTTTTTTGATGATGTGCTATACGACGAATCAGAAGAAGCTAAACAAGTGAGGGAAAACTTGGATAATAAGGCCAGCAACTAAGGGACAGCAAGGTGGTAACAACGGGGATTAAAAGCCATCCTTAGTCGAGGCCAAGGGAGAAAAACACTCTACATGTTTGTGAGATTTCTCTCTGTTAGTGGAATGTGACTTGCAGTCTGCTACAATTTCAGCTACGTAAAGCAATTACTGTTATTAACACTGTCTGTAAAATTGCCTTTTTTCCCCCTGCACTGTAGAAACCAATTTACTGTACACTCTCAGGAGTACAAATGATGCACAATTGCACCTTTCCTTGTTGCTGGGAAGTTATCATTTTTTCAACTGTAGTATCTTTTATTGAAACAGGTACATGTACCTGAAGTATATATAATTGCAGTCTAATGTATCTTAAATAATCTTTCACCATTTTTCTCCCCAATTTGGTCATCTGCCAATTCTTAGCCAAAACATACTGTATGAAAGCTACCAACCAGGGAGTGTGAAGGTTAACATATGCTTCTCTGAGCACCATTAATCCAGCCAAAAAGAAAGTACTGTCTGCACTCTTCTACATACATGAGCATGCAGATGCAAATGATTGGCCGTAGTGCTGCTGTGATTGACAGGGGAAGTGAATATGCCGTGGTTCCAATCTTGAACCCATGACTCATGATCTCTGGATGGCTGTGGCATCAAGTATATTTAAACTCTAGGGGATGTGGTAGCCTAGTGGATAAGGTGTTGGGCTACCAATCAGAAGGTTGTGAGTTTGATTCCTACTGTATGTCCACCAAATTCCCACTGTTGGCCCCCTGAGCAAAGCCCTTAACCCTCAGTTGTATGAAAATGATATAAAAATGTAAGTCGCTCTGGATAAGGGTGTCTGCTAAATGCTAACTCTCAAACGCTTTTCTGTTGCCATCTTTGAAATCTTTATAGTGATAGAAACGTTGAACATTCTGAAGATGTCAGCACTACAAGGTGAGCTGCAGATACGACCTAAAATATTATTAAAATCACAGTACAATAATATAAATGTTGTGTTCATGGACGGGAGGAACCTCTCCAGACAGGTTAGTATTATGGATCATCTGAAACGTGATGATGCCAAAGAGTAAATCGACAGTGTAATTCTGAATCGGTGATGTTTCTGTCCTGAATCGTTCTTTCCGTCATCATCATCTGACATCTTGTAGAAGGGGCCGGTATCCAATGCCTTCCAAAAAAATTCACTTGTTTCAAAGAATTCATGGGCCATAATTGCTTTAATGTTATTCTATACCTATACCATGGCTTCTATATGATGACATGGTTCATAGGTAATAAAAGCAATTTAAATATTAGATTTTTAAGGATTTATTCCAAGACCAAATTTTCTTATTGGGGTCAGTTGTTTTTAAAACATTACAATGATAACGTTAGGGGACACAATTTTTAAACTATCTAATATTTTTTGCCCAATTTTAAGAATTGATATCATGGAGTTATTACTATCAAGTTGTCATATTTCTCTGAAATAAAACAGATGGATTATATCAGATGCAAGCATGACTACACAAATACAGACCATTCTGGCTCCAAAAAAAAAAAAATTGTATTTTGTCACGACCATTTTACAGATTTAGATGAATTTCTGTAAAAATCCCAGCTTTATACTGCCAGCACAGTGAATAAGTAATGCATGCATCAGTGGCTAAATTGCTCAAAGGCTTAAGAGTTAAGCTTCTGAGCAAGCAATTGAAAAATTATGAGTTCGATTCACAAGACGGCCAATGAGACTGTCACTGTTGGGCCTTTGAGCTTGGACCCTAAACCCCAGCTGCTCAGCTCTGTGCTTTGGATTGTATTTTAAATAACGCATTATTAAAATGACTTTGGTTAAAGTCTAATGTAATTAAATTGTAATTAATGTCTGCTAACAAGACGTTTGGGGATGTCAGTTCCTTTGTTATTCCTTGTTAAGTTCGCTATTTAAACCAGTGCTCAGAGATGATGTGTTACATTTACAGTGTTACTGAGCAGTTAAGAGTGAAGGGCCGTTCTCAAGGGCCCAGCAGCGGCAGCTTTTGGTGCTCCTGGGATCTGAATTCACAACCTTCCACTCAGTAGTCCAAAGCATTAAGCACAGAGCTACTACTTCGATGTTTGTTGCTCGAGGTATGTGAGCAGATCTTTTGTTCCTTTCTCTCTCTTTTTTTTCACCTTGAGAAAGAAGCAGAATATTATTATTCTATATTCTAGTGGAATGGTCTTCACGTCATGTTTTCCTCAAGTGAGTCAGCTTACCACTAATCTTGTGCAATAGTGCTTTTCCAGCTCATGATTTACCTTGTCAAAAAATTTGCTATTAATGATTCATTCATCCAGAACTTTTGAAATTGTAGAGATTAAACCAAATTGTTTTGCTTTTAGCAAGTCTGGTTATATAATCGTAGTAAATCACATTCGACAATGAATGAGGATTAAACCGTTATTGAACAACTCACCAGTACTACTGTAAGTAATATATAATTTTCCACATCCCTTTGTTACAGTACTTTGAATTAATTACAATAAAAAAGAACTGGCCAAAAGTATGTGGACACATCACACCCCTATATGCTTATTGAACATCCTACAGTATGAACTCACCTATTTAAACAGGCCAGGTTCAAATAGTCATTGATTTATCCATTGCTGGAAATTCTGAAATGCACTCTGAACGGCATTTGGTTTTGAAACGACGCAGATGTGAAAATGTTCCAGAGTTCTTACTGTGTAGGACATAGCCATGATGACTTCAGAATGGATTGCGCTGTAGATGTTAATTACAAGAGCTTTGTTTACCTGATTGAAGATTCAGTTCATTTCAATCAGTTAAGAATCCCAATCTTGCCTGAGCATTTTAGCAGTAAATCACTAAACTGCTGAATGGTAAACCATCCAGGTTCAATGTTAAGGAATGGTATGGAATTCAGGGATGAGTGCCAGGAGAAAATGTTACTGACCTGAAAAGGACATTTAATTTCAGGTCCCATTATGTATCTACTCAGGTTTTTGGAGTTTTCTCTCTCCTTTAGGGGGTCTCTTTGAAGGCAAGCACTAATATCAAAAAAGTTGAACAATAAAGTGCATAAGCACTCACACTTGTGTATAGCTGCATTTATGTATATGTATGCATGCTCATTTGTGTGGATGTAGATTTTTTCTTTTTTTTTCCTCGTTTTTTTATTCCAAGGTGAACTTTTCAATCACAATACAAAATACTGTTGTTTGACTATCATTGCATAATGTTCTGCTAAACAGAGATTTTTCTAGACTGATGTCACCATCTAGTGGATGTGTATGATATACAGTGGTGTGAAAGTGTTGGCACCCTTCCTGATTTTTAAAAAATATTTTTTTTTGCACGTTTGTCACACTTTATTGTTTCAGATCATCAAACAAATTTAAATATTAGTCAAAGATAAAACAAGTAAACACAACAAGTTTTTAAATAAAGGTTGTTATTATTATTAAGGGAAAAGAAAATCAAAATGGCCCTATCTGAAAAAGTGTTCGCCTCTAAACCTAATAACCGGTTGGGCCACCCATAGCAGCAAGAACTGCAATCAAGCGTTTGCGATAACTTACAATGAGTCTCTTACAGCGCTGTGGATCCACTCATCTTTGGAGAATTGTTGTAACTCAGCCACAGTTAATAGTAAAAACCTTCATTTAAAAATGAAGTGTGTTTACTTGTGTTATCTTTGACTACTATCTAAATTTGTTAGATGATCTGAAACATTAAAGTGTGACAAATGTGCAAAAAAACATAAAATCAGGAAGGGGGCCAACACTTTTCTCACCACTGTACATCTTATACACTTACACATCCTCTAGATGGTGACATCCGTCAAGAAAAATCTTCTCTGTTTAACACCGTTTAGTAACTCAAAGTATTAACAAAACTATTTTACACCATTTTGTGACCCTTTGTTAACTTCCTAACTTTAGGAAAATAGTTTGGTGGCTATTTTTAAATCAAGGTGAACTTTGGTCTGTGAATTCACGAGCCTCGTTCTAGAGAGCGTAATAAAGTTGGGATATAGAAGGAACATCTGATTTATTTATTTAAATGACATGTATATACGGTAGGGCTTTTAAATTTCTATTTTGAAATTTTAGTAGTCTACACAGTATTCTCACAAATTCACAAGCAAACAAGAAACATTACCGTGATCGTTTTCAGAGATTTCGTGAGTGAACGTGAATAAATTCAATAATTCGTTATTTAATATAGCATTTAAATATTTAAGAAATGTTCTACTGCCGTTCAGTTTTATCAGGATCTCCTGACCAATCAGAATCAAGAATTCAAAAGCCATGTGGTATAAATAAATTTTTTATTACTTTTATAGAGCATAATACATGTACAGTCAGCTATTGTTTCAATGCCATAAACATAAAAAAAGTATCTATTGAACAACACATACTTTATCCAAAATATATATCTGATCATTGGAATGTAGAAACTAATTGTTAGACATAAACGACTCAGGAAGTGTAAGGTATAAAAATAAATGATAGTCATATTGCAGTTGATCTTGAAGTATAAATCAGGAAACACCACTAAAGCAAACCCATGATTAGGTCACACTGATGAATGCAGACATTGTGTTATATAGCAGTGATCTCATAGTACCAGAATATGACCTGAGAGTTGCAAAAATAGTATGCCATAAAGAAAATTCTCTTCTCTATATAGTTAGGAAAATAAATATTTAAACACGTCAGAGACAGTTAAAAATCTCTCTTTTCTTAAATGAGATGGAAGACAGCAGCAAAGGCAATAAGTATCAATGAATGCCATAACATAATAAAGCATAAACGAAGACAAATGTTTTGGGCAGATCTGAACATACTGAACTAATTCTAATCTTCTGCAGTAATCTTATTCTCATTCTTAGAATGAGTATAACCTATAGCTCAGGCAAAGGACAGACAAAATAATCCAGTGTTAATGGTGTGAAATAAGTGGCAAAAAAAAAAAAAAAAAATACAAAATTTACTCGTTTCATCATATGGACATTGCACTGAACAAATAAAATGCAGTCCAGACACCAGTGTGTGTGTGTGTGTGTGTGTGTGTGTGTGGGTGGGGGGGGATTCCGTGATAAAATATGAATCATTCCACAGATGAATACAATCCAATTCATAAAATGAATCCACACAAATTGTTCATCTAACCATTACTGAAGATGCACTTTGTGTAGCATTAAAACACAACACAAGAAATAATTCCAGCATAAAATTATTAATCCTTCATGTCACTGTTTTATACATAGTGAAAAAAAAAAAAAGCCTTCATTGATTTTTTTTTTCCTCCTGAAACTGAACAGAGATTAATCCAGAACCACAGATATCCTCTCTCTCACTTACTAAATAAGACTCAACCGAATCAGGATAAAAAGCCAGAACGTGGAAGCGAGTGTTATTTTTGAAGGTTCGGTTCAGAGGAAGCCCTTCTCATCAAAACGTTGTGGTGTATACAGTAGGGTTCATTTATATTCCACCTCGTAGGTGTCTAGAAGGTGAAGAACTTGTCTTAAAACTTGCCGTTCAATGCCAACAGGATGCTGGGTTTTTCATCGATGACACGCACCAGCAGATTATCAATGTAGTCTTCCAGCTCAACAATCTTATCATCCTTTTTGGAAAGCTCAGTTTGCTGCTTCACCACCAGCGTGATCAACTCTTCCTGAGTAAGCTGGGTGTATGGGCCAGACTCTACTGGCTGGAGAAAGGAAGACAAGCGAGAAAACGTATCAGAAGTACGGTAAGGTTTGACTGCTTAACCTAAGCAATAAACAGTAGCTAAAATCAGATACAACATAGCCCAGCTTTCCATGTGTGGATTGTTGGTTGGTTGATATGATGTTGAATTTTTCCATTCCTCCTAATTAATATCATGCTTATTTGCTCACAGAAGTGTGTAAACTCAAGCCATATTAAAAGACAGCCCAGTGCATCGTAAATTACATGGCTGCTCCTTTCCTTCATAGGGCAACCCATTGGAATAGACACGATAACAATACGCATGTTTACCCTTTAGACCCTGCTCCAAATGAACGAAGTTAACTTGTTTGGATTTAATACAATTAATAGATCAAGCATAGATCTATTTTTATGCAACCATGCCCCAGACATCTCTGCATATTTCTTTATACGATTTATTGTCGAGTTTTTTCCATGTACAATAAACCCACCTTTGATTTTTCAGCCACTTCTCGGATGGTGGGACTCTTCAAATCTTTTCCTATGGAACTACTAGCAGACGTCTGGCTCTCATAGGGACTCATCGGTTTCACTGGGTGTGGTCTATGGGGATAAAAAAAAAAAAAAGGACAACAGTCAAGAACTATCCAATAATTCCAGATATATCCCAATACACAATATATAAATACACGTCCAAATATACAGCCATATCAGACCACAGCTTGTGAGTGCTTGGAATTGTTTCTTTCAACATATAAGTTAGTAAAAAAAATAAACAAACAAAAAATTTTTTAGAAACGAATTACAGTTGAATACAAGAGGCAGCCAAAGAAAATCTGATTAAGAGCAAAAACAAGAAACGAGTTAGTTCTCATACCATTAAGAGACTAACCCAGGACTACTAAGAACACCAAGTTTGCCCGAGAGATTCAAACACAAAGTGGAAGTTCAAATCAGAGATTCATTATATATCATTCATATTGTATAGACACCAGGTATTTATGCGTAGGTCAAATGCACATAGGAACAACCCAAAGGTCCATCAAAATTTGAGTACCAGACAACCAAAAAATATTCGGAATTATAAGATAAGTTTCTTGAACGTATTAAGACCTGGAATGAATATGTATTCAGAACCAGGCTTAATCTAGGTCTCAGAAACAAATCTTAATCTCAGACTGATTGGATAAGCCTGATGCTTCTTGACGAACAAAGTGCAATCAATTAGCAAGAAATATCTTGAGCATCGTAGCCAGGAAAGGATTTATAAAGGGAAAAAGAGAGAGAAAGCGGGGGTTGGGGGGAACCTTTATAATAAGAAGGGCAAGGGGATTTCCAAGAGTTAGTAGTTGCATTTTAACAGTGTGGTGTTGGGGAGTTGTAGGTTATTCTCACCTGCGAGAGGACAATACCCCACCGCTTTGTGAAGTGCCTGACTGAAATTCAGAGGGTGATACCCAGGCACGGAGTGTGCTTTTGCCCCCAGCTGCACTTCCAGAGATGAGTTCTGGAATAGCTGAATTAATGGGTGCAAATGGATCTGAATGTCCTTTAGATGAGGCTGCTGTAGATTCCCCACCCTCTGGTCCAGCAACACTATTAACAGTCAATTCATCACCAGCCTCCCAAATTACCGGTCTGTCCATGGTATCTTTTCCCATCACAGGATTCCCAGGGGGCTGAGGTGCCATTTTTTTCTTTTGTGAATATACCTTTTGGGAGGACGAGTTACGCGTTTGCTTTAAATCTGTGACATTTTTAGAGGGCACAGAGTCAAAGGAAATATTTGCTTCATCTTTCGGTACAAAAAATGGATCCAATTCATTTTTAGATGCAACAGATCCAAACACATTATCAAAGTCATTTGAGTTTAATCTCTCATCTTCAGGCTTTTTTCCTTTCTTCTGTCCAAAAGAAAAGAAGTCATCTTGATCCATGGACTGTTGGGGTAAAGCCCAGGGATCATGGCAAATCAGTTTGTCACTTGGGAAAGGGTCAAATTCAGTCATTTTCTTCTCTGGCGTACTGGTGGCATTTGTAAATGGTTGTTCTTTTGGAATGTTAACAGTTTTATTAGTCATATTTACAGGAATAGGCTTTCCTTCCTTAAAGCTCTCCCACAAGCCCTTAGGTGCCATGCCACCTTCTTTTTTTCTTCCCACCTGAGGACTTGATGATGGTGTAAAAGCGAGTACACTTTGCTCTGGTTCAGCCTGTCTGACAAGTTCTTTACTTGAAGTTCCTTGCCTAGGTTTGGCTAGAGGCAACCCTGTAATACCAACGTCACAGCTTTGATCTGCTGGTGAATTTGGCTTTTTAACATTCCTTGCTGTTGGTATTGGTTTTTCTTTTTTTGGCTCTGCGATTTGACCAAGTGTGGGGTCAGGAATGGGGCTTAAAGTTTCCTTTACATTCATCTGAGTGTCTTGCTGACTCTGGAATGACAGTCTTGGGTTTCTTCCCAAATCTGTTTTGGTCTTTTCACCATGTACAGAAGGTAATCTTTCTTGGGCTTGCTCAGAAATAGCCTCAAGCTGCCGTTTTGTTGTTGCCAAATTGGCTGGTTTGGGTGGAATTACAGGCTGCTTAGGCACCATTCCTTTTGTGGAGGCAGAGGACACCACCTGATAATCCGTCTGATGCTGGCCAAGGTTTAACATATTCCTTTCCATAGAAATTGAAGATTTATTTGAGGAAGGATGCACAGGACCATCTACACTCATTTCGTTTTGACTTTCTTCAACAGTCATCTTTCTCTGGTTCACTTCAGCAACGATATGCTCCCAACGGGTGTCAGTCAGTACACCATGTCTCTTCTTGGGAAAAAGTGCTTCATAGTCAGGAAGAGGAAGCGATGGTCTTTGGCTCTTTTCAGAGGTTGGTGAATTAAACTGCTTTTCATTTTTGAACGGATCCCCAGGATTGCTGGGTGGCTGTTGGACTCTGGATGAGTCTGAAAAGGTTCTCTCTGGTTTAGGAGGTGCCATAGAAGAGTGGAGGTTAGAAAACATATCGAAACACTCAAAGGGATCACTAGAAGGTGATGCTTCAGGGGAAAATTTAGAAGCAGAAACAGAGTTCTGGGTGTGTGAGGGGAGAGGGGAGTCAAGGGAATCAGTATTATCTGTTTCAGCCTTCTGACTGAGGGTCAATCTGCCAAGGAGCAAGAACAAAAAACAATTTCAGTCCTCGATCTCTGGTAAACCTTTAAAGTCTACTATAGGTATATAACCTTTGCTTCTAACCAGAACCCACAATTCAATCAGTAGAGTAACTGCATTGTGCTATCACCTGTGCTATATGGGTTGCACACTAATCATTGTTGTTAAGGCCTACTTAGTCTAATTCTAGTATTGTCATTATTTCAGATGCAAGATTTGTGGACAAAATTAAAATGCTGCACACAAGAGAAAATACAGTAAAACTTCTCCACAGCAATACAAACAATTGCTTGTTAACTGCTCCAGAATGTCTGTGAGCTGATCATTAAAACAGTGTCAGGCATATTCTATTAAATAAGTGGACCTATAGACGCCTATCAAAAGAACATAGCATTCATAATGAATGTCTAAAGTGCACAAGCAAAATGATTAATACAAAACATACAGGGGATTTACATGAACTATCTAGAACAAGCAGTTCCTACAGTTCCCTATAGCGGAATCAATCGTTTTAAATCACCACAATGTGAAAGTACAGCAAAATTACTCACCAGGTAGATAAATTTGTATTTATATACATCCATTAATTGTTAAGAACTGAGAAATCTTCCAGAAATAAGGAAGGACAACTTCAGAAACTCTACTGTATGTCACACAGCGTGTCAGAAGCAGCCTGTGACGACACGGTCACGATACCAGTCCACAACCTGTTCTTCACCATACCAAAGTGCCTCAGCTGACACAACAGACCACATTCTCTCACAACTGACCAATCAGAGCTTCTGTACCAAACCTGTCTTTTCAGCTTGACTCAAGCTAGATGAAAGATATGCAATTATTTACTTTGTGCCCAGGACCAGGTTCTGGTGTGGGGTCTAACAGCAATCAAGGCAACAGAATTACTTAGTATTTAGGACATTAGAATAAAATTTTTTGTACTAAAGAAGAAATTCTTTTTGCTAGAGAAAAAAAAATAGAAAAAGTTATTAATTCAAGGTTCAAATTCTGACTCAAAACAACATGAATTCTACAAAGAATTCTGAAGCACAGAATGAGGCACTAGAACGTCTTTGAGTTAAGTACAGGAGAAGAAAAACAGCGTGTAGCTTGCCTTAGCCAAGAGGTACCTGTACCTTCACTGAGAATTCACAGAAACACCACACTGAAGCTAAAAATAAAACTAACCAATTCCTAAAGTAGAAACACGCATTGAGGTAAGCAATGTTATACTATTTCTAAAAATGAGACCGATTTTTGTGTTAATAAATAGTCCATAAACAAGTTCTAATTCTGCCTCTGAAATTAAAGAATCAAATTTAAAATAAAACGTTTGTAGTCTCCAGTGACTGAGATAAAGTAGTGTTCATAAACATTGTTCTCTTAAAGTCATTATCCTAAAGTCCTTTCAGTTGTTCAACTGTAGTCTAGGCCTGTGGGGGTTGATGGGGTAAACTGGTTATTAAACTGGAGGAATAATAATTAACAATAAATCAGAGACAAAGAGTATTATTCAAGCTGCTGATGGAACGGTAGACAGCTCAACTTACCTTTTACTATACATCCATGGGCCCAGCTTGAACAAAACCATACTCAGCACTCTATGTATTGTGTATTTTTGAACTCTTTGCACAAATGTAAGGTGTCCTAAAAAACATGCCAAATGACAATGTAAGCAACGAATGGAATTTAACCCTCACCTTGGCTTGACTGCAGAAACCTTGGCTGTACGAGCTGGAAAGCCACTGGAGGGTGGCACTGGAGTGAAGGCATTTCGCGCCTCTGTCTGTGGATTTTGGCTTTCTGAGCCAAGTGGAATTTCCTCAAATGTGTTTGTGGAGCCTGAAACTTTTAGTTGCTTAGGACTCTCCACAGATGGAGAGATTTGCTCCTCTTTCTTGCGCCCTAAGCCAAAAAGAGAAGTGAGCCTCTCAGTAACTCTTGACTCTTCTTGCCGTTTCTGTTCCTCTGCTTTTCTTGCCTCTTCATCACGCCTCTTTCTTTGCTGCTCCTCTTCCTCCTGCCGCTTCCTCTCTCGTTCCTGCTGCATCTTTCTTTCATCTTCATCCAGTTTTTTGCTTCTCTCGTCTTGCTCTAGGTGCCGCTTTCTCTCCTGCTCATCCAAAAGCTCCTGTAGGCGTCCGTCGGACTTCTTGTGCTTCTTTTCATCGTCCTCTTGAGGGCGTTGTTGGACTTGAAATTCTTTCTCTGTTGAGTCAGGCTTGTAAGTAGGAATACTAAGGCCCTTGAAAGAGTCAGTGGAGCCAGCAGATGCATTTCGTTCATGGTATTTTCTCAGGTCTTCTACAGAACCCTTTGCAGAGCCACTTAGGCTAAGGGTGGAACCAGAATTTGTCTTGGTCTCTTCGGCATACACATGATTGCCATTAATACACAGGTTGCTCTGTTCAGGAGTGCTCTGTTTGGAGCGATTCAACAGGGAGAATGGGCCAAGAGATATTTTGCTGTCAGTGCTACTGTTTCTCTTATGGCCCAGAAACTTAAACTTGTTTTTGCCTGGAGGGAGAAATAATAGAAAATAGAAAAAAATTTAACTAATGCAAAATCTTGAACAAATGCAAAACCTTAATATTACATCAACACAAATACACCGAACCTGCAAAGGTCATGCACTGAGGGCACAAAAATACATCGTTTTTATCTTTACCTTCAGCAAATTCTTCATTGAGGCCTGAGGATCGGCTGCTGGTCAGCGAGCTGTTCTTCTCAGGCAGCGTACCGAGGGTGGACATGGATTGGGACACGCCTCTGTGGAGATTTGTCTTTGATCCAAAAAGAGTCTTGAATTTAGAGGACTTCTTCAGTTTTGGAGAGTCTTTGCTTTCTTTTTCCTCCCCCTCGCTGTCTGTCAGGACCTGACTAACTGTTGCAGGAACTATGGCGGAAGCGGAGTCAGATATTCCATCCTTCTTCTTGCCCCGGACCTTGTCTTTGAGCTTGGAGATACGGGACCGAGGCTTATCTGGCATAGAGAGATCGAACATGCTGGCTGTCATGTTGTTCCGCATGAACTGGATGTCCAGGAGAACCTCCCCTCTCTCCTTGTCTGCTTTACCATTCTTATCCAGCAGCTTGAACCAACTGAAAACAGAAACAATTTGTTCAATTTAAACTCAGTATGTAATATGTACTGTAGGCTAAAAACAAAGGCTTCTTCTAATTAGCGCTGTATTTACAATTATGCCTTATCCATAGTGACTTACATTTTATCTCATTTTATACAACTGAGTAATTGAGGGTTAAGGGCCTTGCTTAGAAACACCACAGTTGCAGATCGGTGTACCTGGGATTTGATCTTGCAACCTTCCGATCGTCAATCTCCTTCGACACCCTAATTTAAGCACACTAATTTCAGTGTATGAGGTCGTTATTGGTCACACTGACTCTGAATGAAGTTGCTGACTGTTCTAACAAATCACAGGCCATGAACAGCATGTGGATAGTTTAAAAATATACAAAACACAAGACAATTAGTTCTTTGTGCTAAATCAGCACTTGCTTTCTGTTCTCGGCATGGGAATTAGCCTGTGTTTGGCTCAGCCAGCAGATAGGATTGTTCAGGAGAGGCTGTTCAGTGAAGAATAACATGCCTTTATCCACCCACACACAGCTGTGATAAAACACCAGGCCTTCAACCAGCTGATGATATGATACAGCGATGCTGAGAAGCCACACAGTGTCTCCCACATTCAGGCAAATTTGCTGAACATCAAGGGAGGATACTGATACTACATTCTAGCCATGTGTGAGCTGTCATAGTACCACAAAAGACCAGATTTCAGAACATTTACATTTTCTATTTACAAACATTAAGCAGTTTTATTGTCATGTATCCCTGAAGTTCATACTGACCGTCCAAACACTGGCACAATTCGGCACAGACATTACGTCACTTACATTACAGACTGTACTAAATGATTTGAGCAGTGACGTGAATGACATACATTTGCTGTTTTACTAAAATCATCAACTCTGAAGCAGATTTGTGTTACCACCCAGACGTTGTTTATTTTCCTTTAACAGCAGCTCCTGACGTGTTTCATTCTTGTAGCACGGCAATTTTTATTCAAAGAAATTATGACGTCATATGTTTTTCTTTTGTTTATATTTATTCACATTTATTGTGGAACAATTACAAAACAACTGCGCATGTTTTCACTTATGTTACAGCAGCTAGAGTTTGACGTTCTCTCACCAGCCTTTTTTCCCCTCTCAAATAAGACAAGAAAAATCTCAAGTGTCGCCAAAATACTGAAAAAACAACCAAACAAACAAAAAAAACCTGATCCCTCCTGATCTTGAAGACTTCATGTGTTAAAAATCATAGTTATGTGCTTCCAAACGTACAAAAACATCTTGCCAAAAATAAATTTATTAATTAAATAAACACATTACAAAAAATATAATATTAGGAGCATTGACCGTATAAGTCTCTATATAAGCAATTATTGTGGCACAACAGGAAAATAAAATGTTTTTTTGCTGAAAATGTTGCCAAGATGTGTAATTTGATGACAAACCACTCAGAACCGATGTATGTATTTAGTAATTAATTGCAACTTCTAAGCTATATACAGAGATCAGAAATACAGTTGAAAAAGAGAGCATATAATTCAACATGCTAATGATGTTGGCAGAGCTTAATCATCAAATCCATTTTCCGGGAGTTCATCTAAATAAATGTCAAAAAAAACAGTGTAAGGACAAACGTGCAAGGTAAGAAACGGGTTAACAATTGCACCGAAAGTCAACCGAAAGTCAGGAGTCATAAAAGCATCAGTGTGTGACACTGTAGCCACTGAAAACAAGCCACCATCCCATGAGGACGTCATGTTCCTTCCATGAAGGTGAAGGGGAAAGATTTAATGCTTTAAAGCTTTAAGTGTGTTAGTTCAATTTCAGAAATTTCACATTCCTCAGGTCTAAGGATATATTTTATTGTTGCAAAGTTATTCGAGGTAGAGATAAAACACCTTATCTCTGATAACTCCACACGTGTAACTAACCACCTGCTAACATAAAATGACGTTGCACAATGGGTCCTTCACTCGTGCCAAATTAAGCAACAGTATGCACAACTTTGAAGGTTAGTTTTTTACAGTTTGTGGGGAGAGTCTAATCTGTTCCTGCTTTTAATACTGGACAATTTGAGCTGTAAGAACCCAAAAGGCTTTCACATTGGCACCAGGAAACGGCAACCTAAAGCTCAGATTCTTCTGGGGAGGGCAGAAAAACAGGCCGTTATTACAAGAGCCTTATCAGGCTGCTAAAACTAAGCCAAGAAAAACAGCCAACCTCCATTTAAGGATGTGCATGAGAAGTGAGCCGAGAACGTGATAGTGCTCTGGGAAAGAGGCTGACATTTCTTTCGTGAGAAAGACAGTTTTAACCCTAGAGTAAGGGGTTAACAGGAACCATGATTTCATGACTTCATGCACATGCAGATCCATGTTTACAGAGAAAACACTCCTGGATCTCAGACTGACAAACTCGCTCGACCAGTCGTATCTGCTTATTCATCAACTAGGGCAATCCTCAGTTTCTCAGTGACGGTGTGATACAGAAGAGTGCATAGCGCTATTTTAAGCAGACGACAAACATCGTTTATAAAATAAGAATCTTCTTAAAGCAAGAGAAAGTTGAATAAATAATTCAAAATGTAGAGGACTTCAGAGAGCAGGACGTAACTCTACACTCCTCTGCTTTGGACTTTTAGTGTCCTCTGGAGAAAGGCTGAACCTGTACTCAAGTAACAAGCGTTCTCAATAAAGTATGTTATAAACTCAAAGAAACTCTAAGTAAATAATGCTTACAGATCAACATTAGGGTATTTACAAATATTATATTCATTTTAATGCTTTGTGAGCACTGAAAAAATTCATACCGAGTCAGTGTTTATACTGAATATTATGAGAACAAAATAAAAAGAAGTACTCCAGCTTCTTGAGCCCACTATCTGTATTCATAGTGTATGCAAGATTACGCAAAGAAGAAGTGACACGTTTCCTGTTGAGAAAATAACCAAAATCTTCTTTTATACGTTTAGATATTCTTGATCATGGTGCTCAAGTATACGCTACAGATACAGGACATAACCATTCAGTTGGGAAATACTGTAAAATTCTATTAACACTTTTGATAATAGAAAATAAATATTTGTAATACCAAATATTTTTTAAATGTATAAATCTTTGTATGCGAATGTAACCATGTTCAGCTGTAAACCTTCAAAACAGACAAAGGACATGGAGGAGGGGAAACTGAGCAGCAGCTAATGCTCCCGTATCAACGTTACAATGAAGTGGGACAGTAACTTGATACCAACAATGGCAAAATAAAGGAGAAGCAGAATTCAATACTCAGAGTGTGTGTGTGCGTGTGAGAGAGAGAGAGAGAGAAACTGCAAACCAAACTGCACGCTGAACCTTACAGTAAGATCCTTCACGATGAGATCATCCTTAACGATGATCTCACAATGAACTCACGATGATCCTTCATGATATAAAAGATAAGGCCTAAGATTGAGCCAGGAGTACAGAAAGCACTTTTCCAAAGGTCTAACGACTAAAAATAATTTCTTCTGACGCTGAATTTTACCTCTGACCTTCAACACGGGCGTAAACCGTGTGAAATTTCAAAATCCAAACTACACCCAATCTGCATAATTGGGGAGGTGTTTACAATTAGCGCACGTCCCATGCTATTTTTAAAACCAAAGGGAGGGGATGTCATTCAGACAGACAGGTCCTTGCTCGCAGGAACGTCAGAACAAAACACGATTACCTCAGAAGGCAAATTAGAGGGCAACGCCTCCAACTTCTGTTTGCATAAAGAGGTATATTGTGTGACTTCCAGGTGACACTGACACACTGAACAAGCTCAACTTCTCTACGTTAAGGGGAAGTGAGAGTAGGCTCCCAGTTCAAGTCTGATATATTTATTTTAAAACAGATCAATTAACCGCAGAGGGAAACCGTAGGGAAATTAGATAGAGTTCTGTCTCTCTTGTGGATGACATGTAAAAGACACATATAAAAGTATTAAGGTTGGCCCATTTCTGCTTAGGATTGACATCTGTATGTACTATAATATGTTAATAAAAATAGTTCATGTTATAAAAAAGCCAGGTCCAAGTGGGATTAAGAATTCAGCACTGATATAACATGATATACGTTAAATATAAGGGGGAATAAAACTTTACGTAGACAGTAAATCGTGTTTTGAAAGTCGTGTTTCGCATTTTTGTACTTCAGAAATGTTCAGAAACTTCAGAAATGTTCTTGGTTCCAGTTTTCAGATGAAACATAATACTGAAAAACACTCCGAGTGATATCCTGATCATGCTGAATTATTTTCCATTTAGCCGTTTTTTTTTTTGTCCTGACCTTGATAAATTCAAAGCTTCCAATTTCATGTGGCGTGTCAGGATGATTGTGTTTGTGTTGCGTGTGTGCGTGTGTGTGGTTGGTTGGTTTGCCTGGAGTGCAAACAGATGATGTCACAGCCTCTGGTGTGCACTTTAACCACAGAGCATGGAAGCTGGAGTATTTATTGATTTTACTTGCCCTCTCTCACTCTCTTTCGTGCTTTCTTTCTTTCTCCCCCCCTCTATCCTGATTACCTGAAACTCAAATAACTCTAAGCAGGTGGATCTCTCTCAACAAGCACATTCAAATGTAACCAGGAAGCCAGATAAGATAAAAATACAGCAGTGCCTGTGATGAATCCGCTCGTGTGAACAACAGGGATGGGTCACGGAGGAATCTGATGACTCCCAACCCTACACTGGAAACTAAATTATGTTTCTGGGGGCAAGAGAGGCAGGTGTGACAAAATGGCTTAACGTGTTTGGGTGTGATCCTACAGCACTGTTCTTATTATGAAAGAAACAAAGTACTCAGGCTTGAAATTAGAGATTGTTGAGAAAAAAAGGCTTGGCCTGTCAATTCAGGGTCCTTATGAGACTCCTGACCTTATGCTCGTGACTTGATCTCAAAATGTTACTGGGTCTAATAAAGGATTTTTTTTTAACTGACCACTATCAGCTTTTTTAACCCTATCCTAAACCTGACCATTTGTGGCAGGACTTATGAGGCTATAATGCCTGCAATACTATAAAATACTATAGTAAATCTAATATTAAATTGGTAAATTATGCAGTCTAACAGCTACCTGAAATCTCAGAGACACAAGAGTGGCATTAACAACAGAGCTGCATTCAATACTACCACAATTCGATACATGACCTAAAAACAAAACCCGAACTAATATAGAATTCAGCATTGAGTTCACTCACTCGAGTAGCTCGGGAAAAGGAGCACACACTAAACAAGGAGAGTGAAAAGTCCTCTAACGAGTACAAGGATAAAAAGATTACAGAGAGGGTAATGAAATTCCTTGTTTTGGATGACCATCCCATTGCTGTGGTAGAGGATAGAGGTTTTTGCTATGTTTTGCAGCCACGGTACTTGCTACCCTTTCAGACATGTCATTGTGTAGCCTGACTGCACACTAGAACTAATACGCTTTTCATTTAAAGTGTGTAGTATTGCATGCTCTGCAGTTTTATGGCTCTCATACGACGTTAGGAAAACACCAGTATCGGATCAGGACTCTGTATCAGCAGATATGCGATATTAAATTTCTCGAGTCACAGACAAAAAATAAATATATAAAAGGTACTTGTGATGATATTGACTTTGACCTTATGATCCAGAGTCATGAGGTGAACAAATGGTAACATACTACAATAAACTGTCAGATTAGTTAAGTGCATTAAAACAGACAAAGGGAAACATAGACCGGTAGCAGGAGAAAGATCGTGTAGCACAATGAGATCATGTAGCACATTGTGGTTGCATCATGAAGAAAATTGTACATGCCTTGGCTTACAGTATGTGTGTAGAGCATTAACAAGTCTTCAAACCCTGAAATAAATATTTAATTTTTATCACTTTTGGTTCAGTCATCCTGAAGTTAACGTGCTTTTCAACTTTATCGCAGAGCTAGAGGTTGCCGTGGGCATCGCGCCTGAACGAAAACTCAGTACTGGAGTCTTCTTGTGTTTATACTAATAACAGTCTTTTGCAAATTCCCCACTCCAACATTCAGATTCATCCACTAAAAGAGAGCAGCAGATACTTTTCAGGAATCATACTTAGAAATAACTATCAAAAGTATCGAAGCTTAGTGCTGATGACATTGAAGTCATGTGACTGTGCTGTACTTGATTTATAATTATATTATACTTCAGCTTTTTATTTCTGGCAACTGTATACGTTTCAAAATTAAAAAAAAAAAAAAAGCCTCAAGATCAAAAAAGATCTTGATCACTAAAAACTTGGATTTTCTCCCATTCTCCCTTTAAATTTTGGGTATTTGAGACAATGATGGCTTCCAGCCAAACTCTCCAGACAGAAGCCTGGGCGTCCGGGGAAATTAAGGTCACTGAATAGGAAAAAAGTGACAGTCCTTATGAGGCAGTGTTCTCTCTTCCCTGTGTCAGATGTCCACATTAAAGCAGAGTTGACAAAATGCTGAACTCTGCATTAACGTATATAACATTTACATTCATTTACATGTATTAACTAAGCAGTTCTGAGCACTTGTGCGCTAAAGACCTTTGTAGAAACGCTCAGTAGTGGCAGCCTGGATTTCAACTTTTCACCTTCCGATTCAGTAGCCAGGAGATTGAACTGGTGAACCACGACTGCAGCAGAAAAATCACTAAACCGGTATCTTAGCTGTATATTAAAGAGTTCACCAGAATGTATAGACATTAAAGCGGTCTTTGATACAGACCCTCTCCAGTTCCCCAAGCATCTAATTAAAATAGGTTCAAAAGATTCGAACACAGGTCACCCGTGACCATCGCTTAACCACTGGAATGCGGCGTACTTGAACTCAATAACAACCCGGGAGCATATCTGTGTGTGGTTTCATCCTGGGCTTACAGTCAGATGTCACGTTGAACATGAGAACATAAATAAATAAGTCACATTGGAGCAAAATCAGACGACATGAAAAACTATTTAATCCTGGTAAATTATTGCTATTGAAGGAGTTGGACTACATACAGGGGTTGGACTACTACAATAGCCATCAGGCAGGTATACCGTCCTAATGATTTGGTTAACTGACTAAGCTAAAAAGGCTAATTATGTGAAGCAATGTTTGTATGTGATAAAATATGGTGCATTAGTTAGCTAGTTAAATGAATTTAGGGAGACTATGGGAAACTAACAAGTTTAAGAGTATCATCCTCTTCTTCCAATGTCACGCACCGTGTTTCAACCCTTCTGACCCGACAGAGCGCTTATAAGATATTGATTGAGTCTTGCTAGCATCTTTATTTGCCCACAGCAGAAAGGTTTAGAGCAGCTTTACACCTTATATTATTTATCTCTGTTTTGTCAGTGTTTACACACATCTGACCTGCTTGTTCCTGATAAATCCACCTAGTAAGTACCATTTCAACATCAGTCAGATGACCTCTTTGTGTTTTTGTGTGTACTGTAGATTGGCAGGCGATGGGATTCGGGGAGAGCAGTATGAGCTACAGTTACAGCATGAAGGAGTGTCGTATCACTGTGAATAGATACTTTTATAACCGTTTATGGTGGTTGAACTTGTTCTCAGGGAACTAAAACAAACAAAAGCTGGACATGCTGCCTGCTTTCTCTCAGGTGTCTAAGCTATTGATTTGTCCACCCTTAACCAGGCTTTTCCAACTCCCAACTGACTTTAAGGTAATTATTAATCCCTTAACAAAAAACACACTGAATATAGAAGCAGGAAAAAAAACTACAGCCTGGGATCTGGCATGGTCCTGAGAACTTGATCAGGCAGATTTTATGTTCAAAAAGTACAAAGAAGGCAAATAAGACCATAAAAAAAACCCATAATCATATATTAGACGTCCAAAGCTCTAGTGAAAACTCGTAGCTTTTCAACTTGATGAGAACGTGAGGTAAAGTAGAACTGAACTGAAAAGATACAGTGATTGTTAATTACAGTGATTGTTAATTCTTAAATTCTGCTTAATTATTAAGTTTGTTTGTTTGAAAAATGTGCAAGTGCATAAACCCGATTTAAAGTTTTCAGTCTTGTTCAACAACTAATTCAACTTTTTAGTTTGTTTTTCCAGGTACATTTGTGGTCTACGGGACAGTCCTATGAAAGAAGAGTGAAGGTCACCATCTACATCTGATCTAAACTATCTGGGATAAAAACGGGTTGGCTTGAAGTTATTTACTCTACCAAAAAGGAATTTTAACAGGTTTCCAATGACTTACATTGTTTAATACAACTGAGTGTTAAGGGCCTTGTTCAGGGGCCCAACAGGATCGGCCTGGTGGGCTAGGGAATCGAACTCACAACCTTTCTATGGATAGACCAGGCGTGGAAATCGAACTCACAACCTTTCTATGGATAGACCAGGCGTGGGAATCGAACTCACAACCTTTCTATGGATAGACCAGCACCTTAAACCTATAGGCTACCACATCCCCCTCTAACTTAGCGTCACACAGAGCTGATAGAACACTTACTCGGGCTTTTTCCGGCTCTTGTCGTCGTGTACGTCCAGCAGGTTGATGACAGCTTGACCCAGCATCTTGTCCATGCCCACTAGGGCGCGGTGCATGACCATGATGTACAGGGTGCAGCGCTCGGCGTTCCCGGGGTGGAAAAGCGACAGGTCGAAGCTGGCTTCTTCCTTCCATACAGGCTCCACGCATTTCTCCACCACCGCGGTGGAAAACTTGTCCTTAGCCACCTGGATAATGGCGTACGCGTCATTCGTACCATTTTTCCCTTTGACCCGCAGGTTGCGCGCCTGAAGCACCGTCACCTGGACGCTGGTCGGGTACCACTGCTGGCTCTGGTCGGCTAGAGACATCACTAAAATAACTACAGTTACACCTTCGAAACACTATGGACACTAAACTACATAGCTAGCGTTGCTAACTATCTTAACGTGTCTCCGCGGCTGACTTTTCCTCCTACTTTCAACAGCAGCTCTTGTTTTGGCGACCGTTCTTATTAACTTGTCGGCTTGTCTGGCGGTTGCTAGATCCCTGCACGCGCACACACACACACACACACGTTAGCCACGCCTCCTTCAGATATGGACGTTAATTTAATCCCTGCGCGTTTGTGTAGTTCCTAAATCGGAACAGTTCCGTTGACCAAAAATATCCTAAATAGTCGATTAGGATTTCAGCGCAAACCTTTTCTTGCACACTTACAATGGTGTGACGTTAGTAGCTAGCGCAAACGCTAATAACCATCGAATCTACTGGCAGCAATAAGAATCGATCCCTAAAAAGAGTCGATTCTTCCCTCTCAGACGTTGAGAAAACCAAGAGTCGATTCCACCGTCGATTCCCCAAAAGAGTCGATTCTTCCCTCTCAGACGTTGAGAAAACCAAGAGTCGATTCCACCGTAAAACTGATTCGGTTTAAGACAATGTAATGTGAGATAAAAATAAAAAATATAACAGCTCTAGTAGGCTTCTGCCTCCTAATTTGTCAAAACTTGTGAACTAAGTGATCATTAATTTTTAAATGTTAATAAATGTGTCAGAATCCCTTCATATTTATTCATAATATTCTGTTATGATAGATAGATAGATAGATAGATAGATAGATAGATAGATAGATAGATAGATAGATAGATAGATAGATAGATAGATTCGGGGAATCGATTCAATTACAAACACATGGAAAAGGAATCGACTCTAACGTTTATTAGAAACGATCCTGTTTACTAGATGTAGTATTGGCTCCACATGACTTGGGGTCCAATCCGAACGCAGAACAGATGATAGTAGCCAATCCTGGTCCAGAATGAAAGGTAACGTTAGCCAATTGCAGCACAGGAGGCGGGATTAGGAAACAGAGTAGGAGAGAATAACACGTTGCTCTGTATGGATGATGAGTCCATGTTAACTACAGATAGATTTACAGTAACACTCCCAAGAATGACTTCATTCGTGGTGAATCACAGCCTAAGATTATAAATAGTTTCTAAACAGAGCTACACTATCATAAGTATGATGAGTTATAAATAAATAATTGTTTCTATAGTTACAACTCACTGTTTATTAGAAAGATTAAATAGGCAGGAAAATGAATGTGGTAATATATACTATGTAAAGAATAAAAACACTTGGGGATATACAGTAGGAAAATAATCACTTGCTCATTATTTCCTTATAGCCCCAAGTGTTTTTATTCTTTACATAGTAGAAGGCATAGTAACTATGTTGTTGACATAGTAGAAGGCATAGTAACTATTATGACATATCATAGTAACCATTATTTTCCAGACCATGAATTTCCTTTAAGGAAAAAAATGAAGACAAAGAAGGAAAAAACAGATCATATTATTTTAATTAGATGAGAGCCAATATTACTGAATTGAGTATATTTAAGTGTTGAATATTTGATGCAGTAACACAGTTGACAGAAGGAAGAAACTGTAGACCTGTGGATTTTATGTTTACTGTGAAGTCTTATAAAGGTCATAATATATTTAAAGGGCAGTTTATACATCCTGTCTATAACCTACTATTCAATATGTATACACAAATCTTATGTGTATTTAATTTCACATAGACCTATTTTGTTAAATTCTTTGTTGTGGTTATTATTACTTGTATCGATGAGTAATCATAGGCAAGTTCTGCTTATGCATCATCACAGTGTGTTCAAAATAACAAAGTTTGCTACGAACAATAATCGGCCAGTATGCTACAAATTTAAAGCAGTGTTAAATGTAATGTGCCATGTGACTCCTCTCATACAACTGAGTAGAAAAACTGCAATGATTTTTTCTAACTTTTTTATCCATTTTCATGTCTTAAATCTCAAGATTTCTATGATATAAAACGCATATTCCAAAGAAACCTACAAAACAAATTATTTAGAAAGTCTTTATTTGCATCCGAATTATAAGGCACAAAAATCAAATATATTACTGGAACCAAAGAGGAATTTTCATATTGATGCAAAGTGACACATAAATACACATGAAACATGAAATATCCCTTTAAAAACTTGAGATGACAGAAAAAAACAATCATTCTTAGATAAATATACCGCTTTTTTTTACTGACCAAAAACTTCATGCATAGGGACATAGGACAAAAACAAAAAAATCACATCACATTTAAATTCAACCTCAATTTGGGAACCTTGGAACTAATGCAGTCGTTTGGTGTTTTTAAAAAAAAAAAAATTAAACAAAAAGTCATGTCTGTTTTTAAAAGGATAATTCACCCGTACACACCATCGTGTCACTAATAAAACTCACTGGAATCCAACATGCAATAAAACAAAAGCACTTCTTATTTGTGAAGTAGACTATAATAAATATTGATATTACAAAACCTTTAATAACTGCTTGCCCAATTTGTGACAGTTATTTGTGATGTCTGAAGAGAGAAAACATTAAAATACTGTAAAATAGTGTAACAAGATGTTTAAAGAAGCTTCTTTGGTGTCAAAAAAATCCCTGAACGTGTGTTAAAAGTAGAGCTGGCAATTTTACTCTAAGACAGAGATGAAGACCTCGAGATATGAAAAAAAATGTCAAAATTCATATATGGCATCCTGTCATTAAAATGACATTGCATATGATGTTATAAATAAGAACAGTTATGTCTTGGCATAATACAGGACTTGTAAATTAAATGATTGTCTCATGGTTAACACTGTTTTTTCCCTAAGATAAGAGGTACTATTTCTTTTCTTGTTCTCTAATTTATTGCATTTTTTTATATTAAAAAAAAGTTGGGTTGAGTTGTAAGTGCTTCCATTCAGACAGTACAATACACTACATCAAATGCTACGCTGTATTGCATAATGAATGGTTCAAAGGAAACTCCAAAAGAATGCTTTTTGTTGGTTAGGAATACCGAGGTTTTCATGTGCTAGGTAAAGCTAGGTAGAGTTTAAAATTGAAGAAAGGATCAGTACAACAATGGTGATGAGTATGAGTAAGAAAGAAAAGAAAAGTAAAGAAGAGAAAAGCAAAAATACCCTGAATCTGCTAGTACATAGTTTGTGCTTCATTTAGGTGTAAGAAATGGTGGACTTTTTCCAAGTGCTATAGGAAAACCATGTTAGACATGATTGCAAAAATATTCTTCACCAAATTTCTTTTAATTAAACTTCAATGACATCGCCCTTTATCCCCCTCATCACTTGGTGGTATGTTTGGTTTGCCAGTGCAATTGCACGAGTGATCCACTAGAGGACAGTCTCGACCTGTGTTATTCTGTTGAATCTTGGCCTTTGACACACATGAGGGACAGCAATAACACACAGAATTGAGTAATTTCCTGCTTTGCAACAGACTCATCTACAGACAAAAAGACCAGCATCCCTCTGTGCCTTCACATATTCTACATATAAAGCGTGAAGAGGACGTGAACTCACTGCAGGTCCTTAATGCTGTAGCGATTAGGTAAGGCCAAGAGGTATTTATCAGTGCTGGAGAGGGACTAGAGCTAAATACTGTAATAGTCAATTAATACATCCATACATTCTTACATACATACATTCTGACATATACATCTCTCACTATCACATGTGCACTTTTGCCAAATAGCCAGCAGATACAAAGTACGTCAAACACATTAAGTATAAAAAAAAGGGTTGTACAAGCAAAACAAATGCAAAATGAACTCAGAATGCACTTTGTGGTCCATTTCCACTGATATGCATAGATCAAAATGGATTTTAAAAAAAAACAAACATACGCTTACAGATACCGTAAGGTGTTCACTTTTTAGCAATAGCTTTAAAAAACCTCATGTTAGATATATTCTAAACAAGAGAAACAATACTGTCATCTCATGATGGAAAATACTGATTTGAAAAAAAAGAGTTCAGTTTTTGCATATAAGTATATCCCTTCATAAATCAAGCCTCCTGCTTTATGTAGCACCAAAATGTACAGGATCACTCATAAAGCCTCAACAAATCATGAGTAGTTACCTGTTTCTGGAAGGTGCAAATTGATTGAAGCTGAATGAACATAACTGAATATTAAATGTCAGGGAGGCTAACCCTGGTTGCACTGGTGATTGAGGCAGTGTACTCTTCCCTAAACAGACTGTTAGCTCAGTTATGTCACATCACACAGTTGTCTCACTCTTCCAAACCCCAGGCCTCATCCCAACTAACCCCTGCGAATGGTCCGATCCACTTGCATCCAGTTCAATGACTGAACCTTTTAGCATTCCATTCGATGTGGCAGGTTGTGTTGATGAGGTTGTCCCACTTGTAGTTCCAGTAGCTGTTATTCTGTCAGTGTTCAACAGATATGAACCTCGTTTAAAGTCTTTATCAGCTGCATTTACCAATTTAAGGTTGTCTCTGCTTGCACTGCGTCTCTGTCCGTTCTGCTGCATTGCGACCCGACTTGCTATAGAGGGCAAAAGCGGGAAAGGTTTCCTGCTTCCACTGCTTCCTCCGTCGCTTCCTTCCGAAGGACTTGTTCCTGGTCCTTCTGCACGGTGTCTTCCATTGGTCAGTGGACCATTATGGCTCTCCGAATGGCTGTTTCGAAGACTTCCATTCTCGCTGGATGCATATCTGTGAACATGGTGAGTGTTGACTTGGTCCACACCAGGTGGGCTCAAGGCACCTACACTGCCTCCACCACCTCGTAGTGCTTTCAGGCGATAATGTCCCCTTCCCTCCCCCCGGTGGTGGTACTGGCCACTTCCTGCCTTAGTTCTACTGCTAGTCTTTTTTCGCTGTTGCTGCTGAACAGGTAATGTGGTGCTAATATGCGGCACCAGCAGGTTGTTGGCAGGTTTGTTGTTGGTGTTGTTCTCCGTGCTGGTGCTGGTGTTGGTGTTGGTGCCTGCCAGAGCACGTGTAGCATTGTTGGCATTGTCCTGTGTCACCTGCAAAAGGTTAGTGAGCTTGCAGGGCCCAGTGCCTATACTGCTGGTGCCACTTGGAGTGGAGGATGACCTGGCAGAAGAAGAGTAGTTGCTTTGCTCTGCTGGAGGAAGAGAGCCAACAAACAGCTGCGAGCCCCTTTCAGAAGTGTTCTGGACTCCAGCGGTGGCAGTGCAGGGTTGGCTGTAGGGTAGAATTGGCTCTGACCGATGGTAACCCCGGCAACATCCAAGCCAAGCTGCCTGAACATCCAAGCGTTTGAAGCAGTGATGGAGCACCAAGAAGATTCCTAGCCCTGTCGCGGTTCCTCCATACAGACAGCTGAATAACTTCCTTTCTCTGTCCATGTGCCACATAGCCATTGCACCACAACACCACAGAAGCAAATACACAAACTGAGTCGCCACCAGTGCCAAGAACTGTACTTTCAATGGGTACTGGTCCTCCTGCACCATTCCCGCATGCATTGGGCCAATTGCAGAGTCTGTTGAAAGTAAACTAGTGCTGCCACTTAGAGCTGGCTGGGCTTCAGGTAAAGGAAAGGATCCAGAGGTGGAGCATGGGGGTTCCTTGACGATCTGGGAGGTTCGGCATCTTAAGCGTGCAATGGTACACAGGAAGTAGATCCAGGTCACCAGAATCACAAGGCCAGCAGGAACATAGAAAGCTCCAATACTGGGCTGCCATACCAACCAACAGCTGCCAAAGTGTCAGAGAAATTAAGAAGGTCAGAGAGGGCAAAGAATTACTTAACAACAAACAAAAACCGCTCTGTCCGAGTGTGCACTCTTTTTAAATGGTTACCACAATCAATGCATCCTGAATGGGAGTTAAATGAAATGTAAATTTTTTTTAGTAAATGTGATAGACAATGTGAACCACGAGACAAAATGAACAAAATAACATAAGAACAAAATAAGAAATGATTCTACTTACTAAGGAATGTTGTCTCCGTAGTTGTTAATATTGACAGCTGCGGTGATCCCACATATGATGAGAGGAACGCCACCAGCTATCAGATAAAACCTACAGAGGGGGGAGACATGGAAAGGTTCTGGTTAAAAAAATAATAGTAAGCGATATTTATGTGTACACGTGATTTACAGTCTGAATTGAATGAACAGAGAAAACTTTAAAGAAAAATCAGTTCTGTAAATCCTTTTTTAAGGAGATGTTTATTTTAAGTTTATAGACAGAGTCTCCAGTATTAGCTCAACATAAAAGTTTCTACCATGGGTTTTATTTCACTTACTCTAACATTATAAGCTGCAAATGTTTTGGTCTTATTAAGCTTAAGACAGAGTTAAAGAGAGGGATTATTAGATATGCTATAAAATATCTAATAACATAGTTCATGGTTGTTTCAAATTTATATGTAATTGTAGATGGATAAATAGTATGTAATCATTAGGAAAATATAATAATTATCTAATTGCTGTGGATGATATTGTGGTATATTTTTATGGGTGGAAAAGAGTTATGCTCAGTATTTCATTTACATATTCATATTTGATGAATGTCTCTGAGCTGTATGAGGTTATAACATTTTAAATAAATCTAGAAGGTTTATTATTAACTCTACATAAGCAATGTTATGTAAGATTATAACCAAAACTCGATAATATGAAATAGTCTGCACTTTAGTTTCTCAATAGAGTCTGAAGAAATTGTGCAATGAGTGATGAACAGGAGAATGATTTATCCCAGAGTCAGGCCATGTGTGGGTAGTACAGAGGTCAGTGGCACACATTTCAGAGGTCAGTGTTACAGTGTGAGAACTCTGGCTGGAGGAGAACAGGAAACTAAGTGTGAGTGTGTGCATGTCAGCATGCATGACTGACACTCAGCATTATCTCTTATTAGATTTATGGTTTTTCTTGCCACTTTTATCGGATCAGTTCGCTGGATATTTTCCTGGTTTCTTTCTCCCGTCTTGCTCGTTCCACACTAACAGATGGCTCTTGATTCTTCTAAGGACAATGGTGCTCTTTGACTAGTCAGGTTTTGTGTCAGGGTGGTCTTGCACTTGCATGCTTGTCTTTTAAATAGTGCTTTATATCCTATGTCCGACTCCATATGTTCTTTCTCTGAGTTTCAAATAATAGCACTTTTATTAAAGTGCTTGAGAATACACAATGTGGAAAGGCAAAGCAGAAGCCAAATCATATCGTCATCTCATCTTCATCGTCACCTTCATGTAGATATGCATACAGTGCTATTAAAGATTGTTTTAACAAATTCAAGACTACTAAGTGTAAGACAAGGGCAATTCTAATGCAGCTGTACTTGCATTGCATGAAGTACAAGTGAAGTACAAACTAGACACAACGCACAGGCTCAAACTTAACAAGTACATATTCTATTCTCGCTGACCTGAGCATGGGCCGCTGAGTGGGCACCGCTGTAGCCTCGCCCTCCGGTTGCCGTGGAGACCGCCACAAGGCCTCCTTATGGAGCACCCGGGCGCTGACGCCGATCCACAACAAAGTGGACAATGAAGAATAGTGGAGAACAATTCCCACCTAACACAGATACACAAATAAATACCTAATAAACACAGGATGGCTTGAAGATATTAAACTCTGTGTTGGTATTTTTACATGAACTGAAGCTTTAGTAACTGAGAATTCTTACTGCTTGGCATGCAATCGGGTGGCTAGTTAGAGTGATGCCCCCAGCAAACACTGCTGTCGTCATGGCAATGTGAAAACAGGTGTTGAGGAGGGTGTGCCAGCTTTTACGAGTAATCCGAATGGAGCTAAGGACATAAAACGGATAGAGGATGATGGGAAAAAAAGGTCACATGCACCTCCGGTTTTTTGCTGCTCTTTACTGAATGTGTTATGTCCGACTACCTGTGGTGCAGGATGTAGGTAAAGATGATGGTGAAGAGGCACAAGAGGAGTGCTGCAGTGCAGGTGTACACCACCGGGTGGAGGACTTCCACAGGAGCAGGAACGAGACCTGAGAAATCAGGCACCTCCTGAGGATAAGGGAGAGAGTGAGAGAGTGTGTGAGAGAGATAGAAGCATTACAAAAGCTACATACTATGCCTTCACATCAAGGTACTAATTGAATAACTATTCAGCAACTGCATTCCTCAACCACCACTTCTCCAAAGTTTATGTGAACCTTAAGCTCTAATTAAACTCAAACATTCTGCGATATGACAGATGCTATGAAAGTCAGTGTCCGTGCCAAGAAGCAAGCGAACGAGTTTAGGATTCACTCAATCAACGTCAGGCTGCTTTCCAGAGACATGCAAAAGCCAGGTTAGATCTCATACCCCTTGCCTGGTGTCAGGTTAAGAGGTATGTAGTGTTAAATGTCTGTTAGTAATGGGAGATGTGTCCTCCCTATTTAAAGGAATGAGTCTATCTCGAGACAGGTCCGAGCAGCTCATTAGATACACAAGACTTACTGCCGGAAAAGCGATTTATCTCCAAGCGCCTTACTTTATCTGCTTTATTACAACACAGATAGTGTAAATATGTTTTTTTTCTACCTTACAGTTTAGCATTTACCTGAAGCACTGCATAGTTACTGAGCATGCTGCACCGTAGCGTTGAGATGCTAGCGTCGCTGTGCACTAACTGACAGCCGTCTGTACTCCAACTCCCATGATGCATGAGCGCCTGCAGACTCCAGTGTGCAGCCACTGGATCGTTGCCAAGCGATGTGTGTCGCAGAGACACAACAACGGGAGCTGACTGGTTCCACATGGTGCATCCATCTACAGTATGAGTGTGAGAGAAGAGAGTTTCTGGGTCATATGAGGTAATAAAAAGAGAGGATATGAAGTGGAGCATTTTTAAAAAATGATGGCAGGTTGAAATGGGTTAGCAAGGCTAGATTTTAGCTGTCAGCGGATGTTAGTCTTTTTCACCATGTAATGACCAGAAAAACGGTGCACACATGGCTAAATAGTTCGTCTTGGGTCATTGTAAACCCTGGGTTAACAGTTATCTTGTTTGACGTTTCAGACTGCTCAACATTTACTAAGGGTAAACTATTAATATAAAAAAAATCTGAAGTTTCACACTGTACAATTCCTACACACTGGATTAATCATCTTATTTGCATATTTGCAGCATCAACTCCTGTAATCGACACAAAAGCACAAGACAAGAAAGCAATCACATGCTGTATTTATACAGTGAGGAAAAAAGACAGGTCTGCTCTTTTGTTCCTGAGTAGATATTGTACTCTTTAACTGATTTCTAATCTTTTTTTGGCCTTTTTATGTTTATTGTGTGGTTGACCAAGTGTCTAGGATATTCAACATCTACTAGCTAAAGTCTCAGTGTCAGAATTCTCTCCCTTACTACAGTACAATGCGTACTTTCGTGATGTTCAGAGTTTTCCACCTGACGCTATGTACTATGTAACCGCTATGTACCCGCGGCTCTTTGCCCGGTTTCATGCTGCTCTTACATTCATATCGTTGTTTGTATTTGTGTTTTTTTAATATGCGTGTTCGCTTCGCTTGAGTTCAATACGGTATTTTCATCAAACGCTCATGTGAGTGAGATGAAAATACCTCAAAGTTTCCCAGTAGGACCAAGATCATTTGAGTAAACAATTTGTGTCAAGTTCGCTCTCAAAATGGCAGGGAAAAAAAAAAGGTGATGTTCATGTGTGCTCATGTGTATGATGTGGTTCTTTTTGGTAACACAGTAAAAAATGTGGCTCTTGGTCTCTGACTGGTTGGCCACCCCTGGTCTAGGCTGTTTTTTGTTAAGCGTTGCTAAATCCTGTTTGCAACCATGAAGCTGTAGCATTATAACCACAAAAGGTTAAATGCAGGGTTTAGAACATCAATAACCCAGGGTTACATTGTGAAATGTGAAAAGCTCTTAAGCTTATAAGCTTTCACTAAATCAACATCATCCAAGGATGCCAGGTAGCTCACCGAGGCCTACGTAGATGACTGGCGTGTTTACACTTCTCCTACGAGCTGTGCTGCTGGAGTTTCCGATAAACGAGAAGAATCTTCCGGTACGAAAAGCAACAAACTGCAGTTTACATTCGGTAGGAGCGTTTGGAGGGAACAGGGATGCAGGCAGAGAGACCGAAGCAAGTGCTACAGCATTCTACAAAAAAAAAAGAAAAAAAAAAAGAAATACATGTTACATCAGTAGTAAGAGAAACCTACACTATAATCCAATTATTTTGAATGTGTTATTTTATTATTGTTGTTTATTGATGTTTTTATTTACACAAGTTATTATCTTTTTTAAACTATTTTACCTTTAAAGGAAAAGCGTTTAGTGACATGTTGTGGGTCCCTGTTGTACAGCGGAAGTGGAGCTCCTGCTGGGTGGAGTCTGTCACATCTAATCCCCTGGCACCAGAGCTCTCTCGTCTCTCATAGGCGGTGCAGGTCATGCCAGTGAAGTGGGCGGGGCGTACCAAGTGAGCTTCTAGCACAATGTTCCGAGACGTCTATGGGAAAAACGTCGAAGTACTTATATGATCAGTATGTTTTTTGTCTTTATATATCAAGTGCATTCTGTTTCAGTGGCTTTGCTTCCATTCGTTAACAGAGCAGAAGTTGACCTAAAATGAACCGATTCCATGCAACGACATTCCAAATATTATTTCATTTTGGATGATGAGACCAGACTTTGATTATCTAACTGTGGCAGTACGTGCCCTGCGAGAAGGCTAATATGTGAAGTCATGACCCATGCTCACCCCTCATGCTAGCTTCTGAATGCTACAATTGTTCTGCTAGCATTTGTCAGCCCTAAGGCCACACAGCGGTGCATTCTGGGAGGAAAATCACAGTCTGTTTCCTTTTACATAGCACTCCTATACAGCACATTGTCGAAACTTTGAAGAAGTCACTATAGCCTTTTAAACCTACATACCATGGAGAGATACTGGGCATTTGGGTGAAGCTGTGGCCATGCTAAGGTCTCCAGAGAGCAGACTATAGAGCTGCAGGCTCTCTTCTCCTTCTGAGCCTGGGACAAGATCTGATCATCCACTTGCATCAGGTTGCTGCCCATCTCCACCAGCACTTCTGACAGCTGAAACAAAGAGAGTAGCTCAAGACTGTATAATTGTAGCTTAACCATAAATAAAGATTCACCAATGTGTGCTAGAAAGTTTGGAAAAAATGCTTACTAGCAAAATTCTACTTACCTCACGTGACTGATCAAGATAATCCATGAATTTCTGCATCATCTGTGCTACGTAGAAAACATCCACCATGTCCGTGAAGCCTGCTGCCTCCAACGTGTAGGTCCTCACCTGGTGTGCCAGTGTCACAGCATTGGAGGTATTGATGGGCATCTACAAAAGCACAGAGTTTCTTTTCGCTTACTAAAACTGCTTCCACATATGATTGAGGATGTATCAATCAATCAATCAATCAAATTTTATTTATAGAGCACCTTACAACTGCCAAAAGGAGCACAAGGTGCTTTCCAGTAAAACAACAATAAAAACAAAATAAATAGAATCAATAAGAACACAATGAACCATAAAATAGCAGTTGAAACCGGGTCTATGCGTTAAAAGCTTGTATGAATAAATATGTCTTCAACTGCGATTTAAAAACACTCAGCACAGTGATGGATCGTAAATGTGCTGGAAGTGCGTTCCACAGCTTTGGTCCCTTGATGGCAAATGACCGGCCTCCAAACTTCTCATAATTGTATTTGGGAATGACCAGAGAGGTATGTCCAGAGGAGCGGAGAGATCTGGCTGGTTGGTAGACCTTTATTAATTCTGTGAGATAGGCTGGGGCCAGACCATTGATGGCCTTGAACACACAGAGAAGGACCTTATACTCCACCCTAAACCGCACCGGAAGCCAGTGAAGCGAGTGGAGGACAGGGGTGATGTGTGAGTGTTTGGAGGTGTTGGAGAGAAGACGTGCTGCCGCATTTTGTACTATTTGAAGCCGATTGAGAAGTGATTGATTAAGTCCAGTGTAGAGAGCATTACAGTAGTCAATCCTTGAGCTGATGAAGGCATGTATAGCTTTTTCAAGGTCAGCTTGAGACAAGAATGATTTTACCTTGCTGAGTAGTCTTAACTGGTAAAAGCTCGCCTTCACTACTGCACTGATTTGCTTATCGAAATGCATTCCCTTGTCAAAAATAACACCCAGGTTACGCACGGTAGGAGCAAACTGAGGTGTTAGAGAACCAAAACTAAGAGAACTGCTGGAGGAATCTGGGCTAAACAGGATGTACTCAGTCTTTTCTTCATTCAGATGAAGGAAGTTCTGGGAAAGCCACTGTTTGATATCCTGAAGGCAATTATGGAGAGGGTCCAATGCAGAAAGATTACTCAAAATCACAGGAAGATAGATCTGGAGGTCGTCAGCATAGAAATGAAATTGAACATTGTGATTGGAGATGAGTTGACCAAGTGGCAGCATGTAGAGTGAGAACAGAGTAGGACCAAGAATAGAGCCTTGAGGCACACCAGATGATAGAGGAGCAACCGAGGAAGAATAGTCATTAAGCATTACTGAAAAGGTTCTGTTAGTGAGGTATGATGAGAACCAATTTAGCACTGCACCCTGCAGACCAACAACATGTTGAAGACGAGAGATGAGGATGGCATGATCCACGGTGTCAAATGCAGCGGTTAGGTCCAGTAATACCAAAACCACAGAGCTTTTCCCATCCAGGGCTCTAAGAATGTCATTATGGACCCTCAATAGCGCTGATTCAGTGCTATGTCTTGACCTGAAACCGGACTGAAAAGTATCACCAATGCCGTGCAGTTGTAGGTGAGACTGCAGCTGTGCGGAAACAAGCTTCTCCATCAACTTAGACAGAAATGACAGGTTAGATATAGGACGGAAGTTGGAGAATATGGAGGGATCAAGGTTGGGTTTCTTGAGCAGTGGTCTCACAATAGCGTGTTTGAGAGCAGCGGGAACAGTACCCACCCTAAACAGCTGTTTATGAAGGGGACAAGGATGGGACCTATGATGTCGACCGTCTCCTTCAAAATCCTGGCAGGAACAGCGTCTAGGGGGCAGGTGGTAGGCTTCAACTCGTGGATAGCTTTTTTCAGGTCCGCCAGAGTAACTGCATCAAAGTTCTCTAGCACACATTGCGCCGCACGAGTGGACATGGCAACAGTGGGGACTTGTGTAATGGTTTGCCTAACAAACAAAACCTTGTCCAAAAAATGTTGCTTGAATGCGTTGCATATGTTTACAGATACGTCATTCAGTGCGACAGACACCGGATTTATAACAGAATTGATAGTGCTGAATAAAATTCCAGGGCGGTGGCTATTGTTATTGATGAGAGCAGAAAGGTACTGTCCTTTAGCTTCCTTCAGTGCACTCTGATAGGTGGCAAGACTGTCTCTGAACATCTCCAGAGACACCTGCAACCTATCCTTCTTCCATTTTCGCTCAGCCTGTCTACACCGGCGCCTGAGGGCCCGAGTTGTATCATTGAGCCAGGGGTCCAATGTACCATTGGTCGATTTAACCTTGTAGGGCGCAACAGAGTCCATAATCCGGGAGCAGGTGGTATGGAAGGAGGCGAGGAAACGTTCCGGGCAAAGAGACGATGCCAATTCAGCAGTAGAGGCGAGATCAGAAACAGAGAAAGCAGCAGCAAAGTCATCGACTGTAGATGAGGTAATAATGCGACGGCGATGGGGGGCAGTAGACGTTGGTGCAGGTGGAACAGCACAAATGTCAAACCGTATGAGAGAATGGTCAGAGATGGGAAAATCCATGACCTCACAGGTTGACACAATCACCCCACGAGAGATAATAAGGTCAAGGGTGTGACCTGTTAAAGTCACCACAGATTAGAATGTTGTCAAACTTTGCTAGAAACTCTGTTAGAAACTCTGAGAACTCAATTAAAAAATATTTATTTAATTTGGGCGGCCGGTAGATTACTGCACATAAGATCGGACATGTATGTATAGCTTTGTGGTATATTCAGAAGTGATTTAATCTCCATTCCTCAACACATCATCTGTCATGGAGAAATAGGCTAGCAAGTTGATTCTCCAAATTTATGTCCAAGAAGCCAAGTGGACACCTACAGTATAGAGAAGATGCCCCGTCTTTTATTTCTACTCATTCTTTCCTCTCAAACAATGAAATAAAAAACTACAACTTCCTTGATCCTGGCCTCTAGACTGACACTTCAGTATTCGTTTTTGTAAATATCTGTGATGTGTCCCTTTTCTTCTGCCCACTTTTTCCAATATTTCCGGCCCTACCTTTTTAGAGGATCATACAGAATTTAATAAATAATCCAAGAGTCCAAGTTGCAACTGGTGAACCTCAAGGATCTGTGCCTGGTCCTCTCCCATTCTAAGTGTACGTGGTTTTATTTGTAAACATTCAGTCATCTGCTGTGATAAAACTCCCTCCTAGAGATGGCTGAATCTCAAAAAACATTTCAGTTTGTCAGATATCTCATTGTTGAGGACGGATTACAGCCTCCAAGTTACGAAGTTCGATTCAAGCTTCACTTGAATTTCTGCATCATCTGTGCTACGTAGAAAACGTCCACCATGTCCGTGAAGCCTGCTGCCTCCAACGAGTAGGTCCTCACCTGGTGTGCCAGTGTCACAGCATTGGAGGTATTGATGGGCATCTACAAAAGCACAGAGTTTCTTTTCGCTTACTAAAACTGCTTTCACATCTGATTGAGGATGTATGTAATGCTTTGTGGTATATTCAGAAGTGATTTAATCTCCATTCCTCAACACATCATCTGTCATGGAGAAATAGGCTAGCAAGTTGATTTTCCAAATTTTCAAGCTCGACTCAATATTCCTGCTATCATCAAGGTCTGCCAGAAATGTTTGAATTCACCCAGACTATTACACACTATCCTGAAAGATACCACAATTTTACAATCTGGTCCTTTGATATCTCACTGCTCAACTATTGCCAAAAATTCACATCTGATAGGACTACCTGATGAAATTATAGAGGACACTAATAACACCCTAACATTTAGAAACTTATCTAATCATCAGAGACTCCAGCCACCTGAGCCGTGGAGTGCTCTTACTGCTAGCATCAGACAGACGGTATCAGAGCATCGCATAGCTTCTTCTCACTCTTATAGAGTGCGTTTGAAGTTCGAGTGAAAACACCGATATTGGTTCATCTTATGGATCAAGTCTAAAACTCTGATGGGAGGAAATGCAGCAAGAACAATAAATGGCAGTTTAAGTATTTCACAATAAGTAGGTCTTTAGACGTCATTTGAAAAAGGCCAGTGACTCAAAGACACTGTTCAGACATCTGGGTGGAGATCAGATTGTGAATCCTTCTTTTGTACCGTTTGTGCAATATCTCCCACTACGACACTTTTGGACTTCATACGATGTTTACACCGCAGTCACTTTCTGACACATTGCATTGGCACATCTTTCTATTTGATTTTTTTTTCTAGCAAAAGAATTCCACTGTATAAAGATGGTTAACGCGCATGACTTTATGCAAATGACAGCAAAGTTGAAAAACTTTAGTGAGGCACAATGCTAATGAAAGTATGATGGACTTCATTGAATAGGAGTAGTTAAAGAACTCAAGAGAGTATTGTTGAAGGCTTAACAGTGGGAAACATATACCAAACGTTGGTGATAACCTACCAGTATAAACGTATGAAGGATGTTGGTGATATCGTTGGTGTAGAGGCACTGAGAGTAATCTCCTTCCTCCCAGTGACCGGAACGATTGCAATACCGAGATGCCCTCTTTTGATCGACGGCACTCCCTCCAGCCAGGGACGGATAACGCAACTGCAGGCAGTATTGATATGACGTAATTCCAGCCAGAGTTCTTGGCCACCTAAATAATGACAGAGCCAATTTTAGACATTAATGCTAATAATGCGTTCGAAGAATGATTACACTGTACGTGTGATGTAGCTTTTGGATTGCATGTTTGATATTGGCACTGGTAATGGATTGCCTCCATTTTTCTAGCCTCACCTGAACTCTCCTCTGTTATTGGACACTCTTTGCTCAGGGCAGAAGGTTGCGCTGTTTTCCAGAACGACAATCTCAACGCTACGCTTGAAGGTCCCTCGTCCTGTCATCACCACGCACTCCCACTCGCCGCTCGCGTCGACATGTACGTTTGACAAGATCAACTCACTGAAGAATTAAAAGAAAATTGAATTACGGTCCGTGGTGTTATGGTCTAGATTGCGTCACAACTTAATCGTTCTGATGACAAAGACACTAGATTACCTGGTGATGACAGTGCAGTCATGTAGAACACTTTCTTCTAGAAGGACTCCATTCGCAGGGTTGTTACTGACGGTTTGGCCTTTGTGGCGCCAGTGTACGGCGGTGATTTTGTCAGCCTTGGCAGCGGTACAGTGGAACGGCAGCCTGTCTCCTTTAAACACTACTTGGCGCATTGAGGGTAACAGAAACAGTGTGTGCAGCTCCAAGGGGTCTTCTGGAAAATGCAGAAATACAAACATAAATCTCTAGTGATTTATTTTTTAATGTAGGAAACATGATGCATAGAAATATAATTTATACTTTATCCAGAAAATCTATGAAGTTTAGAATATTATCGTATATTTCATAGTCTATGAAATCTAGGAAACTATCATATGTGAGTTTTCTAATAATCCCCTTTGGGTAACAAACTGAAGTAAATTGTATTCATTCTTTCTTCTCTGATAGAATGATGGGGGGGGCACGGTGGTTTAGTGTTTAGCATGTTTGCCTCACACCTCCAGTGTTGGGGGTTCGATTCCCGCCTCCGCCTTGTGTGTGCGCAGTTTGCATGTTCTCCCCGTGCTTCGGGGGTTTCCTCCGGGTACTCCGGTTTCCTCCCCCGGTACAAAGACATGCACGGTAGGTTGATTTTCATCTCTAGAAAATTGTCTGTAGTGTGTGTGTGTGTGTGTGTGAGTGAATGAGTGTGTGTGTGTGTGTGCGCCCTGTGATGGGTTGGCACTCCGTCCAGGGTGTATCCTGCCTTGATTCCTGATGACTCCCCGTGACCCGAGAAGTTCGGATAAGCGGTAGAAAATGAATGAATGATAGAATGATGACAATGAAGAAAAACAGTCATGTTTTTACTCTATTATTGTTCAAATTGTGAAAGAGCCTGGTTGAATCAGAGATGTTTAGTGGCTTTTAGACCCTTTTCATCATAACACTGAAACCACAATTACTCCTAGACATCCATCTCTATCCGCCTCTTGCCAGTGCAAATATGATTTATACATTGCAGAGGGAAGGAATGGTGACGTGAAATGATATTGAAACAACAGCAGGGAGTCTGGTCCAAGACCCAGAGACACTGGTTCAAAAACGAGACGAAAAAAACCCCAAGACGATAGAGATCAACCGAAAGATCACATGAGGGCTGAGTCAAAGCCGCAGAGAAACTGAATCAGATCCCCAGTGGCAAAAGATGGAGCATGGAATGATCACTATGGAAAATCAGCGAGTGGGATTTCAAACTAAGCTCCAGCCAGGATGCGGGCCAGACCAAGGGAATTCGGCTTTCCTGAAGCAAAACTATTCAAAGCAGTAAGAGAATTTCACTTTAACTTCAGTTAACTGACATGTTCTTGTGATTTAGCTTTTTCCAGCAGTCTTTAGAACTCTTTTCTTGACGTCTTCTTGACCCTTAACATATTTTGATTCGAGGTTAAAATGCGTGAATGTATTTCCTCACCGCAGGTCAGGTCGGTCTCCTTCAGCTCTCGCAGTGGTGTGTTCTGAAACCTTCTGGGATATTTGCAGAGCGTCTCATCTCCCAGTCTGGCTGAACTTGTGCGGAAGAAACCCGGCACCCACTGCAGTCCGCAGTCACATGACAGGGACTCTGAGTCAAAGTTCCTAATGGGGGACGAAAAAGGCAACTTAATTCCATATAGAGTTAAAAACCTTGTAACCTTTTATATTTGTTTTACAGAAATCTCACTGCTTTTTTTTATTATCAGGAGGATCCCAAAGCATTTGTTGTTTTGGGGTTTTTTTTTCCAAAATGAATAGTGTTCATATTGCTGTTTATAGTATTTTTTTATTCCTCTAAAACCAAATGTGACGCACAGGGACATATACTCCTAGACAGATCACAAGCCTCATAATAAAATTATTTTAGTGATATAAATAAATAGACTCTTCAACACACATGCTAAATAAATACATTTCTTCATTGCTCCCTGGTGACTCCCAGGCTAGGAGAGAGTTTCTAGAATAATCTATCAAGCCTGTAGTCCTTGGGTCTACACTTTCACTGTAAAAGCCCCAGAAGACTAAGCTTGATATCAATCATATCCTATGTGGCGGCATTATGAGATTAACCCAGCATACTTGACAAAGACCCAGCCTTCCTCTGATATGAACTGAACCTCAGATGGGAATTAATATCATCGTGCATGTGCAGGAATTTTTCACACTGATGTCACAATTAGATCACTATTTTTTAAGGCATCCGTACTATACATCATATGATGAGTCACTGATATACTGTATGCAGGTTCATGAACAATCATCCATCGATCGAGTACTGCTGCGTTAAAAAAATGACTTTTACAATCGTTTATTTAATGTCTGCAAAAATGTAATTATTTCTATTTTTATAGTGTTTTAAATAACATTTTATTCATATAAAATAACTGTTTAATACAAAAAGAAATGATTTTTAAATCTATAAAAATATATAATAATTTTAAATATTTTTTTAAACGAAATTCAAATATTTTTAGAGATTTAAAAAATATCTGATTTTCGTTTAGATAATTTTAAATATATTTTTTTAAATGCACAATAAATTGTAAAAGAAAATCGAAACATTAACAAAATTTAATAAAACAACACCACAGGATCTCAGAACGGTGTCCTGTGACATTATTCCTCATGATAGCGATGTCATCATATCATCCTACACACTACTACAGATAACCTTTCAGATGAGAAAAATAAGTGCTTTCTCAGGTGGAAGTCATCCTATAATGCCCAGATAGATTTATATTCATCTGCAAGCTTATTTATATTTTGAGAAATAAAACAATCAAATATTTCATACAGTAACTGTGGAAGAAGGATTAAAAAGCGTATGTAGTTGAGATCAGCTGAAATGAGCTTGAGTGATGTAGCTGAGGTTGACGAAGTATAAGTCTGGATATAAATCCCTAAAATTTGATGCTCCACACCCACAACATATTTAGGTTTAATGTCTGTGTTTCTGCAATAGCTGCTGCTCTTTAACTCACACCAGCTTGAGTGAAGGAAGCTCCTGGAAGATGTTTGGCTCCAGCGAAGAAAAGATGTTTCCTGAAATGTTCCTGAAACACAAACACGGTGCCTCAGGAATTTACACATCCTTCCCAGCTACACAGCTCCAGACTAACTTCAGTCAGAAGAGTTTTAGTCCATCAATAAATGTCACAATCAGAAGACAGTGGCTTACAGTTTGGTGAGGTTGGTGAGTCCCTGGAACATATCTGGAGTCAGGCAGCCGATCCGGTTGTTGGACAGGTCGCTGTAAACAGGAACAAATGGGATACGATGAGCAATCTTGAACAGCAATCCAGCCAGAACAAGACCAGGACCAAGAGCTAATGAGTTCTCCGCAGGGTCACCATTATAGCTTACAATTTGTTAGTTGACTTTGAAATGCTTGGAAGCGAATACTGGAAATATCCTTTAAAAGGCTTGGAATAAAAGCAATATACGGGATATACAAGCTACTATAAACTCATCATAACCTAACCTAAACAACATGAGACAGGAGCCCATTAAAGAGCAGGGAACAGAGAAGACTCTGCTTTCACTCGCTTTGGCTTAGCCTCATGTCCTCATGTCCATTTGCTCCTACTACAAGCAATCTGTCCGGTGCATAGCCCCTGTCTCTGCCTGTTTATTAAAGCTGATCCAGCTCTGACACAACAGCAGAAAGACAGAAAACGGGAGGCAGAGTGAGAGAGTGAAGGTATAATCATTTGTCTGTGAATTGCTTTAAGTCGAAAAACCTGCCTTCTCCTGGACGCCAGAATTGAACTTGTATCTGGGACCGGTCACTTCCAGTGAAGAGACCCATAATCGTCTGTGACATCGTTTCTGTGCAGCTCCATTTGAAATTCCTGACCAAACTATTTCCTCTGAAATAAGCTCCCAAAGGAGTCTGAAGGGAAGGCTACATTGTGACTACAGCTTGTGGTCACTCGAAAACACAATAAAAAGCCAGCAAATGGTTAGCAGTGTTCATACTGTCATTTCCAGAGCCATCCCAGAATCCTCTGCAGGCTTCTGTGGTTCCCTCAACAGCTGGCTGAGGGTTTAGGCATAGCATGCCATATGGATGTTGTTCTCAAGATTATTTATTAGAGATGAGACACGAAAGAAGACGAGTATATAAGGGACGATGACTCATTTTTCAGAAGGCATTGATTAATACTTTGTGCCAGCTGTTTGCCAGTCAGGTGTTTTATTAAAGCACTCGCTCTAATACATTATCTTTGCAACAACTTATTCAAGGACTTATATAGCAGACGTACCAGCTAAATAGATTTTCCTTCCTTCCTTCCTTCCTTCCTTCCTTCCTTCCTTCCTTTCTTCCTTCCTTTCTTCCTTCATGGAAAGTGTCTCCAATGTCAGCATTTCCATCACATTACAATCATCAAACAAGAGGACATTACTGTGTCTCATTAACTTCAAGACAGAGGAAATACTGTCGAGGGGATGATTTTGATATTTTATAACCTGTAACTGTAATTAAATAAGTAAATGACGTATCATTCTTTCACAAATAAAAACTCATCGATTTGAAATACCCTAAAGGTTGCTGTGGTAGAAGAGGAACAAGACACGTCATCTGTACTGTTATTGGAAAATAGTCAGCTTTGGGATATCAATAATAACCTAGCTTCACGTCAGGAGGAATCACATGACCTGTCTTTGGTTATTTTCCTACTACAGCATGCATGCTTTCATATCGTTGTATTGTATTCTCCAGGATGTTCAGACTATTGACAGGTTCCTGGGCGTGCATCACGATTACGGTAGAAAACGAACCGTTCCAGTCAACTTACAGTTTTCTCAGTGCTGTTAGGCCCTGAAAAGCTCCAGGCATGATGGTGTTGATCAGATTATTCTTCAGGTCCCTGCAAAGACAAGTTCCAGATAAGAAGTGAATCACAAGAACAGCACAACTTATTTGAGGGAGAGATAAAAGAAAGCTTGGAGATTAAAATGTTTACTGGAACAGAGCCAGTAAGTGTTTGTGTTCTGACCATTACAAAATCTTTTCTTTATTTTTTCTATATACTTTACAGCACAGTGAAATTCTTTTCTTTACATGTCCCAGCTCATTAGGAAGCTGAGGTCAGTCATAATACAGGGATAAGGGCCTTGCTCAAAGGCCCAACAGTGGCAGATTGACAGTATTGGGGCTTGAACCCCTGACCTTCTGATTAGCAACACATAATTTTAACCATTGAGTCACCGGTGGTTTTGAGGCGATACTGCTTCGCATATTCAAATCAGGACAAAATATAGAGCTTAAAAGTTTGGCTCGGTTTCAGCTACGATTCCAATCTGTGATATAAGACAGATTTTTTTACTGTTGTGCTTAAACAATCTGGATCTTTTTGTACTTGTCTAAAAGTCCAAAATATTTATTTTTCAAGCTTTGCAAACAATGGACAACAATAAGGCATGAGGCATGAGACACCCCCCCCCACACACACACACACACCACCACCACACACACACACACACTTAAAACCAGAGACATTCATATGGGATAAAAACTGAAGGTAGTTTTGAAAAGACAATTCCCACCACACTGCACTTACTCCATCCTCGGCCAAGCCATAAATATCCATTTCTTAAAAACA